>NC_081184.1:52555368-52746843 GCF_029867415.1 Vicia villosa
TGAATATGCAAACGTCCCATGATTTTATTGAATGAACATGATCATGGTATGACAAACCCTTATAAAAAGGACCAGTGTGCTTCGGGCAAGGCACCTGGCTTTTAAGTTCATGGTTCGATAGTATAGGAACCATTTTTATCTTTGAACATATAAACAACGAAAACAGGAAATTGCATTTACTCCTGATCAAAGGAGATCACATCCTTAGCTTCCCAGTTGTCCAATCCATTGTTGTGAGCAGGGAGTATCCAGCTGCTCCAGTTGCAGTTGTCTTCTTCGTTTTCCACAGCATTGATTTCTTTAGTGGGGAAATGAGCTGTTGATCCTTCAGGATAAGCAAGATACTCTGCTGGATACGAGAGCCCAGGCTGAGATACTTATGTAGGCTGAGAGAGATATCCGATAAGATCGTCCCATCCAGTTGGAATGATGTCTTTGAGGGATACTTGTGCATTATGGGGAGCAGTGTACTGTGTCAGGAAATCATTCTCGTTATTTGGTGTTTCCCAGACTTCTTCAGGAGCAACAGGGCTTGTGAATGTCATATTGTCTTCGAAATGGTTGTCCCATCCAGTTGAGGTGATGTCTTCAATAGCGATCTGCGAGCTCAGGGGAGAGAAATACTTCACCATAAAGTCATACTTACCACTTGGTTCTCCTAGTGTATCCCAGACTTCTTTTGGACTAGGTGGACTTTGGTATTGCTCAGTAATGGAACTTGTGAAACTTTTGCAATCTTCAAACTGATCACCCCATCCAGTTGGGACGATGTCTTCAATGGCAATAAAAGAACTCTGAGGTGCAGTGTACTTTACTAGAAAATCATACCCGCCGCTTGGTTCTCCCAAAGTATCCCTAACTTCCATGGAAACAAGTGGAACTTCATTTGGATATTGCTGAATAATATGGTTCAAAAACACTCCCTCGTCTTTAATAGCATTCACTCCTTGGCTGATGAAATGTGACATTAATCCTCTAGAACGAGGACTTTGATCGTTCTTTTGAGTTCCATCAGCATAGCCCAGACCTAGCTTATCGAACTTGTAAGGCACATCAAGGAGTTGCCCCCATACTGTGCAACCACCTTCTTCGATCACAGCTTTGGCATCTTTGAGAGAAGCCATAGTTGGAGTTACTTTTGTAGCAGGAGTAGCAGAAATATGTTTGGCAGTAGAGACATCTGGAGGGACCACCTCAAAAGACTGGCAGGGAGTTTCGATGAATTCTACATCCATCTCAACATACTTGGAGTTGCTCAGGTGGCTAACCACATACTCTTCTTCGCCATAAACTGTGACGACATCGCCTTTTACCGGATACTTTAACTTCTGATGCAGGGTAGAAGTTACAGCATTTGCCCCATGTATCCATGGGCGTCCTAGTAAACAGGAATATGCTGGGTGAATTTCCATTACGTAAAAGGTAGAATCAAAGATCTGAGAGCCCACTCTGATTGGGAGTTTCACTTTTCCGTACACTGTTCTTGTTGACCCGTCGAAGGCTCTTACTACAACATCGCTTGGTTGTAACACAATTCCTTCGAAGTCAAGTTTTTCCAGTACTGTTTTTGGTAACACGTTCAAAGAGGAACCGTTGTCTACCAGCACATGAGATAGAGTAGTGCCGTTACATTCAATAGAGATGTGCAGGGATTTATTGTGATTTTTCCCAGTAGGGGTTAAATCAGCATCAGAGAAACCGAGACCATTATTCACTATTAGACTGGCAACACAATTTTCAAATTGATCGACTGAAATCTCCTGTGGTACATGTGCAGCTTTCAGGAACTTCATCAGGGCCTTGGCATGAGCCTCTGAATACTTTAGCAAAGACAGCATTGAAATTTTTGAAGCAGTGCGCCCCAGTTGTTCGACAATATTGTAGTCACTTTTGCAGATAATTTTCAATATTTCCTCCATTTCTTGCCTCGACGGATCTTCAATAGTGACTTCCACCGGTATTTGAACTGGTTCAACTAGTGGTTCTTTACCTCGAGCGTTGATATCTTGATTAGGAACTGGGACTTGGACTGGATTAGTAGCAACATTTGGAGAAATTTATGGTGAAAAGATCCTTCCACTTCTCATAATCTTACTAGTACCCACAATATTATCAACAGTTGGAGTAGTAAAATTCATGGCCTCTTCCGTCAAGGTATCTTGCTTAACTCCATGGACATAAACATTAGTGTCATAACTCCACGGGACAACTTTGTCTGAGGAGTATGGAAATGGAGCCGGACTGGTGATGATTACAGATGCCACTTTGGGTGCAGCAGAAATTTTGAAAGGAGTTTTGGTAGGGATTTTCAATGGTATGTTAGAAACCACTGAGACGTCTTCTATTCTCATCC
This sequence comes from Vicia villosa, assembly GCF_029867415.1. NCBI lineage: Eukaryota > Viridiplantae > Streptophyta > Magnoliopsida > Fabales > Fabaceae > Vicia > Vicia villosa. Next base: position 52,557,722 of record NC_081184.1, read on the forward strand.
CATTTGAAAAAACTTCGCATAAATCGTCCATAGAAGGGAGCCTCTCAAACATAATGATACGACGATCCATCCACTTTTGAATTCCTATTTTCAGATTCTCACAACCATTGGGTAGGTGTGCACAATAAAAGCAATCAGGGTCACAACCTGGAAAGAAACCAGCTCGAATTAGCTTTCTTTTGACTTCAAGGAGCGGAGTTGACAATTCTCTCACATCATAGATATAAACAATGTCTATGATAGCATTAACGGTCTTGTCGTGCTTTGGCATAGGAGCAATGATGACATTTGGAGTCTTTGGAGGATCGAATTCAATTTCCCCAGCATCTATCATGTCTTGGATTTTATTTTTCAGGGCCCAACAGTGATCTGCGTCATGTCCTGGACAGTTAGAATGGTATGCACATGTTGCATCGGGGCGATAACTTGGAGAGGAAGTGTTGACATTCTTTGGAGGATCTTTCAATGTGATCAGATCTGCTTTTAAAAAGTGTTGCAATGCTTGAGAGATTGGCATATTGATTCTGGTGAAATTTCTTCTTGGTGCATCTGGCCGACGCGTATACTTTGGCGGTTGATCTTTTTGAGGTGCGGATGCAGAGATCAGAACAGCCCCTACAGATTGGTGATGCTCACTTTTGCGACCTTTCTGACTATGCATTGTATTGACTTCATTTCTCCCACTGATGGGCCTTTTTGTAGTACCAGAGGAGGAGCCTATTTGAATTTTTCCATTTTGAATACCGCTTTCGACACGCTCTCCAGTTAATATCAGGTCAGTGAAACCTGATGATGAGCTTCCCAGCAAATGACTGTAGAAAGAGCCAGTTAAAGTGCCCATGAACATGTCGACCAGCTCGCGATCAGATAAGGGTGGTTGAACCCTTCCAGCCAGATCTCTCCACTTTTGTGCATATCCTTTGAAACTTTCTTTTGGTGCCATAGACATGCCCCGCAGTTGAGTACGGGTTGGTGCAAGGTCAGCGTTGTATTGATATTGTTTGTAGAAAGCAGCAGCCAAATCTTCCCTGGTGTGAACTTTTGTACTTTCCAGTTGGTAGTACCACTCGAGTTGTGTACCCGACAGACTTTCCTGGAAGAAATGAATCCACAATTTGTTATCTTCTGTATGGGGTAATATCTTCCTCACATAGGATCTCAGATGTAGTTTTGGGCAAGAAACTCCATCATACTTTGCAAAGACAGGAGCTTTGAACTTTGGAGGAATAACAATATCTGAGACGAGTCCAAGATCTTTGAAGTCTAAACCAGGTATTTTTTGTATCTCCATAGCTTTCATGCGTTCTTCCAACTGCTGGTATTTGTCATCACCCTGTTCGCCTTCGGAATGATAATCTTCTCCGTTAGAAGAGAGAGAGGGTTTGGCAGAACCCTGGTTGCTGTGATTGTCTCCTTCACCTTCACCGACTATTTCAGGGATCGGTGCCTTTTTGGACCTTTTAACTGGGATTTTGACCTTTCTTGTCAGGTGACTTAAACCTACAGATCCTTTGGGCTTCTTTTTCTTCTTGATTATCAAGGCTTTCAGTTCCTGTTGCCCCTTTGCTAGCTCCAGAATTGCTATCTGAACTTGGGCGTTCTGTGCTTCGAGATTCTTGACGCTTGTTTCGGAATCCATCTCTTCTAACTGAAATAAACAGCGAGGAGATGAGACACCTGTTATGTGAACCTGTTATGCAATGTTTATGAATGAAATGCATATGCAATGTTTTCAAGGATCTTAGAATTTAGATTTGTTTTAACAAAAGAGAAACAAACATTTATTAGTCAAACAATTTATTTCTTTTTCTCTCTTTTTTTTTTCTTTTTTTTTCTTTTTTTTTCTTTTCCTCTTTCGGGCTTACAAAATAAAATAAAGAAAATAAAGGATTCCTCAAGCCTCCCATGGATGCTTTCTCTTTGCTCCCAAGAACGTGTTGATCTGCTGTTCTTCCTGGAGTTGTCTGGTGAGCTCCAACACTTTCCTCTCATAGTCTTGACAGTGTGCCTTGAAAGTGTCTCTTTCTTCTCTTAGTTGAACCCAAGATTTCTGCAGCTCTTCCAGGTCAGTTGGCATGTCTGGATGTAGAATAACTCGAGGTTCGTCCCCTTCGACTTATGGCTCAATAGTCACAGGTAGAATAGCGGGATATGGCATGATGAACTTCTGAGCATGAGCACGCACCCATTTGAGGTATGGCTCCATAGGAATAAAGTTCCATTGTCCTAAAGTTTTGCTTTCTACTTTGTAGACACTGCCCCACGCATTTATAAACCTTCATCGATATCTTTGGGAATCATCTTCGTAGTCGAACACAATGCCACGGATAATCATGTCATGAGGACCGTTTCTGCGTGCATATCCAAATTGGCGCAAAGCTAAAGAGGGGTTGTAAGTGATGCCTCCCTTAATGCCAAGGAGTGGCACATTAGGGTACTCTCCACAATGGTCAATGATAGTAATGTCTCTTTGAAAGAAGTTGTTCCACCGGATATCTGAATGAGACAAAGACATAATCCTGCGAGACCATTGCATTCTTTGTTCATTTCTCAACACTGATCGGGGAAGGTGTAATGTAAACCATCTAGCCAGTAGTGGTACACAGCACATAAGAGTTCCTCGTTTCTTCATGGTACGAGTGTGTAAAGAATGTAGTATGTCTCCCAGCAAGGTAGGTACCGGGTTGCGGGTTAAGAAAATGTTGATAATGTGCACACTTATGAACTGGTCGGGATTAGGGAATAAAACCAACCCATAGATCAAAAGAGCCACAACTTCCTCAAAAGCTAGTTAACTTCTGTTTTTTAGTAGTAATCGAGCCTTTTCCATTAAGAACTTAGCAAGCAAACCCTGGACTCCACTCTTTGTTTCCCAATTGGACTCGATTTCTGACTTTCGCAAATGTAAGGCAGCAGCAATGATTTCAGGTTTTGCAATCTTTTCTAAACCAGTGAAAGGTAATTGATCTCGAACAGGTAACCCAATCAGTTCATTGAACTCTTCCAAAGTGGGTACCAACTGGTAATCAGGAAATGTAAAACAATGATGTTCAGGATCAAAGAATTGGAACAGGACCCGTATCATGTCTTCTTCAAATTTTGAGGTAACCAAATGGAGTAGGTGACCGTGCTTTTCGGTGAATTGAGAATTTCTGGGAAATTCTGATATTAAGTCCTTTAATTCAGATGGTACTGTTAAGATGTTGATTCGGATATAATCTCTGGTAACGGGAGCCATTACCTACAACAACAGGATAAAAGTAAACTCTTCGATCCTTGAAATGATTAGTGAGAAAATGATATGTTTATGATGCTTATGATGTCATGATGTCAAACATGTGGCACACACAAACAAATCAAACAATAGCCTTAGGTTTAAAGGCTTGCATGAAGTTTGATAGGTGATACCCTCCCCACTGAAATTGAGTTGGTTAAAACCTGTCCTAGAATAGTATTCGGGTTCTATGATCCTTGGAGACAACATCTCAATACGGCGCTCGGACGGCCGATCAAAATATTCCTCGAGGATAACTAACTTCGATCAATTTCAAAGCCAGTCACTTAATAGGCCACAAGTCAAGTTCAACTAAAGGTTCTAAGACAAATTAGTGTTTAATGACATTTCGGAAGCCTAACATACTCCTTGATCGTTTTCAAGGGATATCAGTACAGACCAAAGTGTCGCACTAACGGTGACTACCAGATCAACCGTATCGGTACATGCCGTACAGTTTCCTTGGTCTATTGTCACATACTTAAGGTATCTCGAGATTCGGGTTAGAATCTTTCACACAAGTAAATACCCAAACAAACCTTTGAAAAATAGAACAATCAAGACAAGCAATTGAAAACATCGAAGTGATCTAAACTCTAAGGTAACCCCTTTTGAAAACATTTTGTTTTTTGAAATCCCCAGCAGAGTCGCCAGTTCTGTCGCCCTCGGTTTTTTATATCTCGCGTGAGAGATACGAACTGACTCTTCTTTTGTTTTTGAGTTTTGAAAATCAGAGAGTCGCCACCGACTTTTATTTTATCCAATTATGGAAAGGTTTATAAAAGAAACAGAAAAAGACCTTTAAGAGATTTTGGGTTCGGGGGTAGGTTATACAAAGGGAAGGTATTAGCACCCCTTTGTATCCATGGTTATCCATGGGCTCTTAATTGCTTAGCTCACTTGTTTTGAATCATTTGTCTTGCCTTGAAATGCTTGTATGTGGTTTTAAAATTCATTTTGTAAATTGACTTTGTAATGATCCTTGTGCGGATGTATACAAAGTGTTTTATCTTTCGAAAGATGTTTTGAAAAAAGAGCTTTAACTTCGTAATGATCCTTGTTTGGATATATACCAAGTATTGTCTTTTTTGAAAGTTTTATTTTGAAAAACAATGATATATGAGACATTTGTTTTTTTGATTTGAGCAAGCAATTAGGAGATCTACCCTAAGTTTATAAGGTCCTTTCCTATTTCTTTTAGAAAATTCTCCTTTTACCGGATGTAAACATAAGTTTGAATTTGTATTTGAAACAGTAGAATTTGATTTTGAAAAGAATAACAGAGGGATTACCCTAAGAGGTGCAAGTGTGATTGTGTTTTGATTCAGATATTTTTTTCTTTAAAGTTAGTGACCTAACGCTTTAGTTATTATCTTTGACATACACGCAATTTTATATGTACAGAATTTAAAGTGCGAGAATGTAAAATGCGGAAAATAAATCTACGCTATTACATCGATTGTGCGGGAAATATAAACTACGCTATTTACATGATTTTGACAACCTATACACTTTATCTAGGAATTTAAATTGCAACAAGATAAAAGAAATATTTTTGGATATTTTGTATGGTTAATTTTAATTGGAATCAATGCATAATTAATTTATTTAAAATGAGAAAGAAGGTAGAAATAAAATTTAAACCTAAAAATTAAGTCTAAAATATGTTCATATTGCTTATTAATTAATTTTAAAATAAAACTAATTTTTTTTGATTTTTTGAAGATGTTTTTTGAAACTATTAAGTTAATTAACATATAATTATATAAACAATTACACACATAATTTAAACTTAAAGAGAAAAATATTCTAAATATATACAAAATTAGTCTATAATATATAATCTAAATATAATAAAAAGAACAAATTTTTTCTGATTTTCTGATGGGTTAAAATAATTAAAAAGCAAATATATAAATATATACTAATTAATTAAACAAAATATTTTAATTATGCAGAAAAATAAAATATTTTTGTGTCAAAAAATAATAGATTATTTTATAAACCTAAAAATATTTTTATTACATTTTTTTGATTTTTTAAACTATTTTAAATTAATTTTGCAAAGTAAATAAAATAAAATGGAAAATATATAATTAATAATATGGTGTGGTTATTGAGAGAGTTTATGGTATGGACTGGCAAGGCTAGAGCATTGGATCTTGAGTTAATGAAATCTGATGGCTGAGATCATAAGGCTCATGATATGATAGTGGAACGCAACGCATGTGATTGGTCTGAGCTTCAAAATGCACGCGCGCGCAAACCAACCAACCAGAGCAAGCCACGTCTTCGTCTTCTACCTCCAGACTCCACTTTTAACAGCGTTTTCTTCCAAAAGCGCTGTAATAGATGAGCTTCATTCCTGCAAAATAGCGAATAGGGGTAAACCTACACAAAAATATTTCGCGACCTGTTCATTCTGTTAGCCTTGATTCACTGAGTTTAAATATGCATCTTGTTTCTTCTAATTTTGCCTAAATCGAATAACCCTAAAATGGAGCTCAAGAACCCTAGAATGGCAATTTCGTGTACAAGCATCCAAACCTCAATTAAACTTTCAGAAACGATCAGTACATCAAACTAAACTCAAATATATGTCTACATCTTGTTAATCATGCATGAATGATCAGATATGAGGTGATTTATGTTTGAACAAACCGTGGCTTGTGTGGCTCGATTTGTGAAGTTTTGATGCTTAAAACTTATTTGGATAGGTTCAATGAAGTTCAGAGATGATGTTTGAATACTTAGTTTGGATTGAAACTAACTGAAACTTAAAATTCGAATTTTAAATTTCTTGCAAAATTTCAAGTGAGATACAAGTGTGTTACAAGCATGGATTTGATTCTGCAATTGTGTGTCTATGTTACTGAAGTGTCCTACTTCATTTATAAGCAATGAAGTGCTTCAAAACTAAGCTACCAAGCCTGGATGATCTTTGAACTTTTCAATTCTTTAATATAAAAAAGTTTGAATTCTTTGGCCATGGCTTTGAATTTCCTTCAACCTCTTGCTCTAGGCCTGCTATGTACCTTCATGCTGCAGAGTGGAATCAATTCTTGATGACTTTAGCTTAAGATCAAAGCTATGTATCATTATCCTTCACCATTTCTTTTTCAATTTAACTTTAAATGTAATAAAATTAAACCAAAAAATAAATAAAAATGCTATGGGCCTTAGGTTGGTCGTGGGAGGCCCTTAGCATTGTTAGAATCATGTTTGGATCATGGAAACTTGGCCCCTTTTGGAAAAAAAACATTTTTGATCAATGTTGGTTTCATGCATTTTCCCAAAAGATAGCCAACTTCAACAAGGCACAAATCCCTCAATTTTTATCATATGAAGGAGTTCTTGTACTTTTTAGAAACCTCAAGATGTCCTCTACAAGCTACTTTGGAAACTTTTTTTCATTTGGAGAAGTTATCTTGATGTTATGGCCTTTGACAAAAAACCACTTTTTGTTGACTTTGAAAATGACCTGTAATGTCTGAGCTCATATTTTTCAAATGGTGAATCCAATGACCATGGGATCAGTTGCATTTGAAAGATAATTGAATTTATTTCAAAACAAGCTTTGGTTGGAATTTTTTGAATGAATGAGGAGAGAGTTATGGTCAGTCAAAGTTCAGTTGAATTTTTAGGAGAAAACACTAATTTTGAAACTTAGGGTTTTGTTGATTTTTGATCTTTCCTTGATGAATTATGATCAACCAATGATCAAATTATGAATCTTTTGAAAAAATATGGATGTTGAGAAAAAATTCCATTTTTGACTGTCTGTTGACTTTTCGGTCAAACTGGTCGTCTGTTGACTGTTTGAGCTGCTGACTGTGCGTCTGAGCGAATTGAAGTTTGAAAATTTGTATGGTGGTACTTTGAGATATATGGAGGTCCATGAAATCCATTTGAGGTCTCAAAAAAACTTGTTCTCCTGAAAAAAAAAACCCTAGTTAGGGACTGTTTGTGTAGGAGACAGTTAAGCGTACCTGATTTTTGTGCAGTGCTGAGTCTCTGCTAATCATGTGATTATCAGAAGACTTCTAGAACAAAAATCTTGGAATTTTGAAAAGCAAAAAGATTGATTTGATTGATGGTACAAAACACGGAGAATCGTGCTGTCAACGGGTTTGACTGTCAACTGGCTGTCCGGGCATTAACGTAGCAGTTAAAGTGAAAATTCAACGGTTAAAGTTAATTTTTCTTTTTGTTTTTTTGTTGTGTTAATGGTGAAAATTTATTTACATGAGTTGTTAGAAAAAACACAAACATAATAAATAAATAAAATATACCGTACGCGAACAAAATTACCGATAATAACCTTGAAAAATATTTAATGCACACTGAAATAAATATTTAACTGGCAGAAAACACACAAAATATTATCTGGATAATTAAACTACAGTACGACAGATAGTACGACATTTAATACTGAGAGTACAAATATTACATAATATAATGAACAGTACGACAAATAAACGGTACATTATTTGAAAATAAAAGATACGACAAACTTTAAAAATGACGATTAAAAACCCATGCTATAAATAATAACATATAGATGATTGGGAGTGTAAACAACCCAGGTCCGCATTTTTCAGGACTGTGCAGACAGAAAAAGGACATGATCACCACCAAGACAGTGATGACCATAAGAAAACACGTATCCATCCATTTTGCCATTTTTGCCGGGGAAGAAGAGAAAATAAATATGAGGTAGAAATTAGAGAGATGGGTTGCAATTTGATGTGAGAATTTATGGAAAAAATGAGAGGTATTTATAGAGTGAAAAGAAGGATAGAGACGTTGGGGAATGAAGTGATTCCGTACAAAAAGGAAAATTTGAGTGGTAGTAGGATTTGAAAGAAAGTGTATGGTAGGATTTGAAAAAGAGAGATGTGTAGAATAAAGTTAAGATTTGATTTTGAAAGAAAGAGATTTGAAAAGAAAGGAAAAGATTTTGAAAATAATAAAATATAGTACAAAAATTAGTGGGAAACAAAAAACTAATAATAATTTACTCGTTACCAGTACAGTCTGAATCACCGGACTCTGTGCCTGCAAAAAAAAATAGTTTTGTACCAATTGCGTCAGTACTATTTATCTGCAAATAAATCTCAAATAAACAGCGTGTGTGAAGTGATAAACAGTACTTGGCATTCGTGTAAGAATAAATTCAACAGCGAACCAAAATACCGTATAAGAAAAATTCTAAAAACCGAGTATTCATAAAATCAGGATATTTATGAAATAAAATCCAAGATTATATGAAACTCCCAATTTTTAGACAGAAGTCTGTTGCCTTCTTTCTGAAAAAGATGCGGGCAAATTTTGGGGTATAACAATGTGGAATAAAGAAATAAAACATTAAACAAAATACTTCAAATGCAACTAAAAACAACTGTTAATATACGTGTGAAAACCATTGATCAAACTCCCCCAAACTTAAACCGTTGCTTGACCTCAAGCGATAACTACAAGAGTTAATGACCTTCAAGGCACACCGGTGTTCATACGTGAGATATCCGTTTGTATTGATCAAGAAACAGTTGTTCCGGCATTCACATGACGTGACGAGTTTCTGCTAGAACATTAAACCTTAAGCTCCCCTTTCGGATACCTCTCCAACTATGCTTTGCACTTAAGTCTCTTTTCGATTTTCCTCTACAATCACATTAAGGCACTGCATTACATATAATAATCATCACATGCATGAGACGAATCAAGGCTTTTTCTTTTCTTTTTCTGTCACCAAACAAGCAGCATTTTCTACTTTTAATTACCGATGAAATTTTCAAACTCTGCAGTTGTATATTGCCCTTATTTGGACGGCGTTTGGGGATCAACCTGTAACACCCGAGGCCGAAGAAGGCGAGGGGTGGTTGCACCGCATGTAACACCTGAGCCCAAAGAGGGCAAGGGTGGTCGCCACATCGGAATGAGAGGGATCCTGAGGCTGTGTAGGTATGGGACTACATAGTTGAGGGAGTGCATATAAGGATTGATAGGTACTACCTATACCAACAAGATGCATCTTCTTTTCGGGAGCCCGTTCAATAAGAACTCCACAGTTAAGCGTGCTTGACTTGGAGTAGTATTGGGATGGGTGACCTTCTGGGAAATTTCTCAGAAAGCGTGTGAGTGAGGTCAAAGCATGCTAAAAAGACATGTGTTGGTTTGTGGGGTCAGTCGATAATCCTGAAAGCAGTTTGGGATGTTACAAATGGTATCAGAGCAAGACCTCTCCCAGTATGATGTGGTTCGAGGACGAACCATGCGGAAGCTGGTGGGCATGTAACACCCGAGGCCGAAGAAGCGAGGGGTGGTTGCACCGCATGTAACACCTGAGGCCAAAGAGGGCAAGGGTGGTCGCCACATCAGAATCAGAGGGATCCTGAGGTTGTGTCGGTATGGGACTACATAGTTGAGGGGGTGCATATAAGGATTGATAGGTACTACCTATACCAATAAGATGAATCTTCTTTTTGGGAGCCCGTTCAATAAGAACTCCATAGTTAAGCGTGCTTGACTTGGAGTAGTATTGGGATGGGTGACCTTCTGGGAAGTTTCTCAGAAAGCGTGTGAGTGAGGTCAAAGCATGCCAAAAAGACATGTGTTGGTTTGTGGGGTCAGTTGATAATCCTGAAAGCAGTTTGGGATGTTACACAACATGCTTTGGGCTGAATAACTGGGTGAGGGTTGCCCAACTTAGCGGGTCGGTTGCTTTTTACTGCCTTTTCATCATTTGGTGCCAACAGTATTTGTTTCTCAACCAGTCATCATGCATGTGAATTTAAATTATGCCAGACTGTATCAATAAACTACTCGAGGAGTACTTCTCAGGAGATAAGTACTATGGTGCAAATTTACACGTTAGACTCGTATTTTGAAATGATGGTGATATATGCATGAAAATTGCTTTGGAACATGAATGGTGTTGGAATGATTTTGAAATGATGGTGATATATGCATGAATTTTGATGATAACATTATGTATGAATTTGGTATAAGACAATGTGGTACTCTAATCCTTTACGTTTTCCATTTCAGGAAAAGTATAAAAGAGTATGCACAAATCAGCGTTCAGAAGTAGTGACCCAGAAGTTCTGGATGGCTTCATCAGAACATGCTCTGGCAATGACATCAGAAGATGGTCCTGTAGAATAAGAACATGAATTGAAAGCATCAGAAGAATGGAAGTCAGAAGTACAAGCTCTGAAGCTCTGATGGTGTCGCTACAGTGAAAAATGGAATCAGAGTCGCCACTAATATATTTATCCCATCAAGGGAAAGGAATACCAGGAAACCTAACTCGAAATAAGAACAAGGTCTTTCGACCAAAGAACAGGGCACGGGAGTCGGTTACGCAAGGGGAAGGTGCTAGCACCCCTCACGCCCATCGTACTCGATGGTATCCACCTATGTTTGTTTCTATCTAAAGGGTGTATCTAATGTCTAAACCTAAATGCGAATGCATGCAAAAGAAATACGGGGAAAAGAAGGAATTATTTACAAGTGTGCTCGCTTAGGCCCCGCGACCCAATGCCTACATATCCTTTTCAGGAATCAGAGCGACCGTAGTTCGGCTCCATAGTTTCCATTTGTTTTGTGTTTTTTAGTTGAACAGCGGTTAAGGTCAGAATCCACGATGCTCGACCTTTGGAGACTTATACGCCAATTTTTGGAAAGGACTTAACTTGTTCTTAAGCATAATGAACTTTGGTTTGTGTTTTTTATGTAACTACATGATAAACAAAACCCAATACAAGGTTTTGCACCACTTCGTCACTTTGTTTTAATTCGAGCCTTATTAAGTGTTTTAAGTGTTTTTGGTTGAGTGTTTTTTAAGGGGAATTTATTTGCGATTAGAATCACATAAAATGTATAATGATCGAGAAGCAGATTAGGGAATGAATCCCACTCACTTCTATCCCATTATATAATGTTCAAGAAACAGATTAGGGAATGAAGCCCACTCATTTCTATCCCATTAATTAATGTTTGAGAAACAGATTAGGGAATGAATCCCACTCATTTCTCTCCCATTAAATAGTGACCGAGAAACAGATTAGGGAATGAATCCCACTCATTTCTATGCCACTAAGTGATTGAGAAACAGATTAGGGAATGAATCCCACTCATTTCTCTATCACTTTCTTAATGTGATTCGCATCTTTATTTATTAGTGTTTTAATGTTGAAAAAGAAAAAGAATGAACAAAGGGGAACTAACCTATTCTCTAATCTAAGTTGTTCTATTCTACAAGTGGCCCTAAGGTCAAGGATAAGGGATCTCTACCTATGTTATCATGCATAGATTACAACCTAGGTTGTTCTATGTGACTAATCTTAATGAAGATTGAAGTCACCGCCCTAAGGGAACATGGTAAGCATATAGTAAGAGATAAGAAAAAGCAACAAGCAAGGTAGGTGACTTAATGAAGTCCCTAACCAAGTCTACTCCTAAGAGAGACTACACACAATGAATCCCAAGAGAAAACAATCCACAAAAGGTGGAGGAAGAACAAACAAATGTCGCCTCTTAAACTAACAACAATCGAAGTGTGAAAGAAGAGGAAAGGCTTGAGAAAGAGGGAATAAAGCCCTAGGGCAGTAGCAAATCAAGGGAATTAGTGTCCTAAATCAAACACAAAAGCATCATGGCAACGCACGAAAATATTCACAAGAAGTTGCCAAAGTATCGCATGAATCGTCACTTAACAATTAGCGAACAAGCATAAATTAATCAAAACAAAAAGCGAATGAAAACATGAGCTAAACTTGAGGTCAGTAGCATATTAATTCTTATATAGGTCTAATACCTCACACCAATCTATGTTAGTCAATTAGCTTGAAACAACACAAAGTTCTAACAAAAACTAGACAAAACTAGGTCAAAACTAGTTAGTAAATTCAAATTGTGAATGAAGTTAGAAAGATGCAATAAAATGATGGAATTCAGTAGCTAATAACCTCTAATAGGTGTCTAAACAATCATGGAATCAAGTCACGAAGTTTCATACAAAATTATAGGTCATTTGGATAAGTTATGGTACAATCGTTAATCAAAAGCAAGTTGTTTACATGTAAGAAAGGAAAATTCAATTAAAAATAAGAAGAAACAATTTAAAAATCTAATTCCAGGTCTTAGGACCTCTAGACATCTCTAATTATATGTACAAGAAGAACCTAAGTCAATTGTATAAATGCAAAGCAAATTATAGGTCAAATTCACATGGTTATCCGTTTAGAAACGCACATTAGTCGGGTATAGAAAACCTAATGAAAACATAACCAAAACATGGAATTGGACTTTCATTTTTTTCGCACAATATGGTATATGAGTCTACTGATATCACACAAAAAATGGCAATTAAATTCTATTCCTAAGGCATTTAACCAAATTAATTTGTAAAACATACCAAGACATGAGAAAATGTGAACACACTAAAGAAAAAGATTTATTAAAAATAGTAAACTAAATTCTAAAAATCTATAAAAAATACTACAAATATCTACACACATATATCTACCTGAAATGTATTTTTATTTATTTTTTATTTCATTGGAAACTGATTTAGCAAGCAAAAGTTTGAAGAGAAAACAATTTCTAAACAAAACACTAATCTGCCTAAGTCAGGGGGTGAGAAAGTAAAAAAGATTTGAACTGAAAATGTGTTGTTCACTTATTGGGCTCAGATCAGATGAGTGTGAGAACGAAATTGGCATTAGGCCCACTCAAAAAACATGGCCTAGCTTGTACTACATCACCATTTTACCTTTACTATTACTTTTATTTATTTATTTGCATGTACTATATTTATTTTTATTTCCATTTTCGTTTCATGTGATCTATTCTATGCATGGTAGTACTATTATTATACTATTTATTTCTTTTTCTTATAAACAGCAAGTTACATGTTGTCTTATTACATACTCAGCATGTGTCATTGTTTCATTTTTACCATATGGTTTTGTATGAAAATAAAATGTGACATGGATAGAAAACACATTGCATCAATTGGTCAGGTCTATTTTAAAATAAGATAAGACAAAGGAAAATTTCAACCAATCAAATCCCTCCACTACTTTTTATAACCATTTCAATAAAACAAAAGAAAAGGATAATAATATAAAGAAGGAGAAAGCATGCTGACGTGAACAGTACCATGAGGGTACTGTTCATCGTCTCCCCCAACGAGCTACTGCCCCCTACGGCGGCGCCGGCGGCGTCCGGTTTCCAGAAACGATGAACGAGGCTACCGTTCTCCTTGTTTTTTTCGCGTAGAACTTGAATATGACCTTAGATTTCACCAATCATTCCTCTATTGTCCAAACCGAGTGGATCTACACAAACCCTAACTTAGCTAATCCTCACCAAAATCAACAAATTGCATATCAATTCTATCATTGTCAAGCATAGATTTCAAATATATGGATTAAACGTTCAAACCAGCATCATTTCGCACTGTTGCACCCCAAAATTTGCCCATTTTATTTATACCCAATTGGCTTTCATATTACATTCATGTACATACCTCATATAGGTCATTCATACATTCATCCATATCACAGTTAAGGATGGCGAAGACTTCCCACTCCCCGTGAATGCCGACGCAGTTAAAAAATACTTCGCATAAACCTGATCAAAAATAAAAATAAAAGAAAAGGAAAAGATCAGGAAAAAGAATGAAAAAGAAATAAAGTACACCCGCTAAGTTGAAAACCCGAAAGGGCGACTTAGGCAAAAAAGGGGTCCTGGTGGATTGAAAACCCGAAAGGGCGGTCCAGGCAAAAGAGGGACAAAAAGCGAATGACTGCGTCGTGCATTAGATCCTCGAGCATAGTTAGTCACCATAATTGGAGGGCTCACAAGGGCAAAGGATCAATCCATTCACCCATTTCGGAAAGCAAAGCAGAAGGAATATCGAAGATCTGCAAGGCATAGCAAGATTGGAACCCAATGGAATCTTTTCTTACGTTGCCATGTTTGTAAATGCTGTTTGTTTTCCTTTTTGGTGGCCACCTCCTTAAGGGGCCGCTTCCTGGTGTACTCGCCTATGTTAGGCATTTCTTTTCATTAATAAAAAGATATTTCACTCAAAAATTCCTACATCGTTTTATTTTTACTGTTTTGTTTACAAAAGCGTCCAATTATTTTGGTAAGCATTGCATTTCTAACATCCAAGTCCTACAAAAAGAACATGAACTAAAACAAATAGAATTGCTTAAAGATTTTGAGTACTTGGGATGGTGGACGAGGTAGAACCATCATACCTGGGGCATATTTGCTTGATTTGTTTTGCAGGAATCTCCGATCATTCAGCACAATCAGATGCCAGTGCCTACGCTTCAAGAACCCAAAGGTTGCCTTTCCTTCAAATACCAGAGTTTATTTCTCTGGAGAGCTCTCATCCAGGGCTCGAAAAGCTCCGCAGTGTTGATTAGACTCCCTTATTCTTCGACAAAGATGTGGAAGTTCAAAAGGGGAGGTGCAATCTTCAAGCTTCAAAACGAGATGACGGTGTTGCCGTTCAAAAGTGCCATCGTGCTTCCTTCCTCACAAGTCTCATGGAGCAAGTTTCCCTCCTGCAGAAGTTACATATTGGGAGTTGGTCGAGAAACCATCTGGTGTGGCCTCGCAAGGTCAAGGCACCAAGAAGAAGTCCCCACAGAGTGCTTAGAACGGAAAGCTCTCTCCGATTGTTCATCCATTACCTCTACATATAGTAATCATTGCATTCACATTGCATCTACAAAAACGCGTAGCATTTCCATGAATATGGAGCATTACGCCATGGAAAAATTCAAACATGCATCAATGCATAGGCCAAGTTCGTATGTGATTCCAAGGCACAAAGTAACATATCCCCAAAAGAAATCTTTCTTTCTCCCTCCAGTGCGGACTGGATACAAAGTCTTTCCTTGTCAAGATCATTACCTTCTTTGGTTATTTCCCGTTTGCAGAGCTCAATCGTTTGGATAACCCACACTTTGTGTGTGGCAATTCGAACGATCGCTACTCTTGAAGAGTTACACCCCGCCTTTTGGCCTGTGGGATTCAGTCAAGTCCAATAATTATTGGCATCTCTTTCAAAAGTCCCATGGTTATGGGCATCCTTCAAATTCTGGTTGTTACCAGCGAAAGTCCTATTGTTATAGGCATCCTTTGGTCAGTTCTAGTTGTTACTAGTCTGTTCCTTTAATGTCCTGTTGTTACAGGCATCTTTCAAAATCTGGTTGTTACCAGTAAAAGTCCTATGGTTATAGGCACCCTTTGGTTGAGTCTAGTGGTTACTAGCCTTTTCCTTAAAGTCCTGTGGTTACAGGCATCCTTCAAAGTCTGGTTGTTACCAGCAAAGTCCTGTTGTTACAGACATCCTTTGGTTAGGTCTGATTGTTGTTGGTCCTCTCCCTCAAAGTCTGGTTGTTACCAGCGAAAGTCCTATTGTTATAGGCATCCTTTGGTCAGTCCTAGTTGTTACTAGTCTGTTCCGGAAAGTCCTGTGGTTACAGGCATCCTTTGGTCAGGTCTGAGTGTTATTAGTCCTTTCTTTCAAAGCCCGATTGTTATCGGCAAAGGTCCAGTAGCTGACTGACATTTCTTGTTTATATCAAGCTTTTAATAGTATCCCTTGGTTGAAATCAGTAGTAACTGATGTCCTCTTTCAAAATCAAAATTACAAATATCACCTCAGAGTTGTTACTCCTGAACGCAAATTTTTGGTACTTTTGGGTATTCAATCCACTTACACCTCAAATGTCCAGAACCTGTATCGTTCGTACATTCAGGTCCAAGAAGATTGAATAGGGGCAGCTATTGCACCCCAAAATTTGCCCATTTTATTTATACCCAATTGGCTTTCATATTACATTCATGTACATACCTCATATAGGTCATTCATACATTCATCCATATCACAGTTAAGGTTCAAGAAAATTGACAAAAAGAGCTTCTATCAAGAAAATCCCTTGGTTCAGAAGAAAGGATCTGAAGTCTGATTATAGAGGATCATTTCCACCAGCATACTCCTAAAATCAGGTTTTTGTTTCTCTCCAGTTCAAGGCTCTGATCAAAAGATGCAATCCTCAAGTTCAAGGTTTTCAAGATAGGGTTTCTGACCCAAGTCAACCCTGTTGACTTTCTGGTAAAAATATAATCAGAAAAAGATTCCAAATGCAAAATATGGTTGCCCTGAAGAAATATATTCATTGAAGCTTCTTTGGTTGAAAATCGATTGAGAATTAGATCGGAAACGGGTTAATCGGGAAATTCATCTGAAATCAGAAAAATCAGGAAAATATTGACTTTTTAGTCAAAATCAGAGTCAACTGGCAATATTGATTATTTGGTGGAAAATTGATCAAGAAAAACCAATAAAATAAATAAAATCAAGTAAATCATCAAAAATTCCATTTTTGGAAAGTTGGTTGAAATTTAAGATTTCTAAAAAGGGCAAGTTCTATACTTAGAAAAATTTGGGGAGTTTTGGAATTCTCAAACTTAGCTGGGCAGCTGACTTCAGAGCATATTTACACAAGGATCTAGGTCTTATTTCAAGACAAGTTCAAGAGCAACATTGTTCCTTTCATGGCCCTCTACAACATTGTAGTTGGGAATTTTTTCATAGGGGGCAAGGATCGAGAGATAAAAAGGCTCAAAATCAGAAGATTTCACTAAATCAAGGCAAGTTTCCAGGCAGCTTTTTCGCCAATGCATGCAAATGATCAAGCACGTGGCGTGCTGACTTTGAGATTGGTTTTAGAGAAATATAAAGGCTCACAAAGTACAAATTTAGTATGGATCTCTTCATCTCCATGTTGGCTATCCATTGATTCAAGAATTAAGCAATTGGGATGAATTTTGAATTATTTATGGAGCTCTAAAGTCGTGACTTCACCGAGCCTCGTTTTGACTAAGGCAAAGGCATGTTCCAAGTTACACTCATGAGGGCCCATGCAATGAGGATACAGCATATTTATGATCACATTGCTCATACTTCAAAGCTTTATTCCAGAGACCTACAAACATAAAGACTCTTGTCCTCCATACACTCTTTACAATGATCCCAAATCTGAAGCAAATGATGAGCTATGGCATGAGTTATACATGTTGGAAGTTGGTACTTTAGCCCGAGATATATAAGGTTCAAGTGAGAAATGGCCAAAAGAGATTATCACCATGATTCTGTAGCAAGAGGATAGTGTTTGTGTGTCAGGGGCGGGCATACTTACTTCCTCTTATAGCCATGCAAAAGCTGTGTGAGAGAAAGAGAGAAAAGGACTTTACTATAAAAAACAACTTCTTGCTCACTAAGTTTAGAAAGGAAACGTTCCACTATACAACACCTCACCATAACATACCATAAAGACTCACATATAAAAAACAAAAAGCTTCATCACAAGGGGACTTCACTTTCTTTTTCTCAGTTTTCGGAATCTCATTTTTTCTCCGATCACCCTCTTTCTCTCTCCACAAAGTTTGTTACAATTTTGTAACAAACTCATACCTCCATCTTCATTCTCACCCAATCGTCATCTTCATCACCATTATGGCTTCAATCAGGAACTTGATACAAGCTTCTAAGCATCACCATCATCTTCATCAATCATCTCCATAATCATTTTGTGATCATTACTTTCAAGAGAAGCAAGCATCATCATCATTTAAGCTGCAAGTCTTGAGTTTATTTCTCAAGTTTGCACTCATTCTCTACTGCAAATTATCATCATCGTTCTCAAGAGCAAGGATCGGAACGCGGCTGTAGAATTCTTCTTCAAATCTTGATTAAAGACTTTTCAAGTAAGTATTCGAATCCCTTGCACTTAGAAGCATGTATAGGCCTGGAACCCGTCATCAGGGATTGGGTTAGGACCATTAGACCGCCATGTTTTCGTCGTATGTGTTGCATATTGTGTATGGATTTGTTCTCATTGAGCATGAATTCGTTTGCGTGATATAGCCCTTGTATGAATGTTTGAATTGCGTATTTGAGATCTCTGTATCATGAGGATTATTTTGGTACCACTTCGGTGTGTATTAGTGGAACTCTTGAAGTTAGGGTTTCAGAAAACGCTTTCGGTTAGGCGTTTAACGGGGGTATTAGATGATTCTACCGGTGGATTTGTAATCAGCATGAGATTTGGAGTAGAAAGGTGCCAGCTTCTTTTTGTTTCTGGAAAGTTTGCATGTTGCCGCCGTGAGCGAAGCCGGGGAAGACGACCGGAGAAAGCATCTCCGGCGTCTGAAAGTTCATAATATCTCCCTCCATCCGCGCTTACGTGGCGCGTTACCAGTGGCTCTTATTCCCAGCTCTTTGGTTTTTATTGTCTTATTATCATCATTAGAATGCCAGGTGGTGCTTTTTGATTGGGCGAAGTGATCTTTTTGTTCTTATTGACTTAAGTTGAGTTGCCCAATTGATGTTAGGTTGTGGACGTTGCATGCTACGTTTAAGAACCAAAACTTTAGTCTGAGTAATAATAATAAAATGAAATAAAAATGGACTTAGTGGACTGGGCCTGGCGCATTGCTTTCCGTACCCCCCTCTTGTCTGGGCCTTAGCGCCAATGAATAGAGTTAGTGCATTACAAACTGCTTTCTCACCCCCCTGACTTAGGCAGACTTGCATTTCATTTGAAACTTGTTTCTTCCCTAACTTTTGATTCATAAATCTGTTTTGGTTCAAATAAAAAATCAATAAAAATGTGTTTTAGATAGAATAATGTGTGTACATAATTGTGGTATTTTTTTTATAGATTTTTAGAAATTAGTTTGATATTTTAATAAATCATTTTCTTTGGTATGTTCATGTTTCTTTTGATTTTGATAGATGTTGCAAATAAATTTTGTTTAATACCTTAGGATCAAAGTTTAATCACCAACTTTTGTGTGACATCAGTAGGCTCATATACCATATTGTGTGAAAAAAATAAAAGTTTAATTCTATGTTTTGGTTAGGTTTTCATTAGATTTTCTATACCCGATTTATGTACGTTCCTAAACGGATAACCATGTGAATTTGACCTATAATTTGCTTTGCCTTTATGCAATTGACGTAGTTTCTTTTTGTACATATAAGTAGGGATGTTTAGAGGTCCTAAGACCTGGAGTTGAATTTTTCAAGCCATGTTTTCTTATTTTACTCGATTTTTCTTTCTCGCATGTAAATAACTTGCTTTCGGCTAACGATTGTACCATAACTTGTCCGAATGACCTATAACTTTGTATGAAACTTCTTGACTTGTTTTGTGATTGCTTAGACACCTTTTAGAGGTCCTTAGCTACTGACTCATAGCATTTGATTTCATTTTTCTAAACTTCATTCACCATTTGAACTTACTAACTAGTTTTGACCTAGTTTTGTCTAGTTTTTGTTAGAACTTTGTGTTGCTTCAAGCTAGTTGACTAACATAGATTGGTATGAGGTATTAGACCTATAAATGAACTAATTGCTACTGACTTTAAGCTTTGTTCATGTTGTCGTTTGCTTTTTGTTTTGATTAATGGATGTTTGTTCGCTAATTGTTAAGTGACGATTTATGCGATACTTTGGTAACTCTTTGTGAATATTTTCGTGTAGTGCCATATGGCTTTTGTGTTTGATTTGGGACACTTATTTCCTTGGTTTGCTACTGCCCTAGGGCTCTCTTCTCATCTTGTTGGAGTTGTAACTCCATTCTTTTGCCATGTTCCCTTAGACTCTTCCTTCTTTGTTAAGAGGAATTGAGATAGGTTAGGATAGTTATCCTTGACCTTAGGGCTATTAGACTTAGATTAGAATAACTTAGATTAGAGAATAGGTTAGTTCCCTTTTGTTCATTCTTTTTCTTTTCAACTTTAAAACATTAATAAATAAAGATACGAATCACATTAAGAAAGTGATAGAGAAATGAGTGGGATTCATTCCCTAATCTGTTTCTCAATCACTTAGTGGCATAGAAATGAGTGGGATTCATTCCCTAATCTGTTTCTCGGTCACTACTTAATGGGAGAGAAATGAGTGGGATTCATTCCCTAATCTGTTTCTCGAACATTAATTAATGGGATAGAAATGAGTGGGATTCATTCCCTAATCTGTTTCTTGAACATTATATAATGGGATAGAAGTGAGTGGGATTCATTCCCTAATCTGCTTCTCGATCATTATACAATTGTATGTGATTCGAATCGCAAAGTAATTTCCCTTAAAAAATACCCAACCAAAAACATTTAAAACACTTAATAAAGGCTCGAATTAAAACAAAGTGACGAAGTGGTGCGAAACCTTGTATTGGGTTTTGTTCATCATGTAGTTACATAAAAAACACAAACCCAAGTTCATTCTTTTGCCTTGTTAGGCGCTTAAGAACAAGTTAAGTCTTTTCCAAAATAGGCGTATAAGTCTCCAAAGGTCGAGCATCGTGGATTGTGACCTTAACCTCTGTTCAACTAAAAAACACAAAACAAATGGAAACTATGGAGCCGAACTACGGTCGTTCTGATTCCTGAAAAGGATACGTAGGCATTGGGTCGCGGGGCCTAAGCGAACACACTTGTAAATAATTCCTTCTTTTCCCCGTGTTTCTTTTTCATTCATTTGCATTTAGGTTTAGACATAGATACACCCTTTAGATAGAAACAAACATAGGTGGATACCATCGAGTACGATGGGCGTGAGGGGTGCTAACACCTTCCCCTTGCGTAACCGACTCCCGTGCCCTGTTTTCTGGTCGAAAGACCTTGTCCTTGTTTCGAGTTAGGTTTCTGATATTCCTTTCCCGCGATGGGATGAATATACTAGTGGCGACTCTGATTCCATTTTTCGCGGTAGCGACAGCTGGCGACTCTGCTGGGGACGTTGCTAGACCTGTGCTGGTCCGTTCTTAGCGAGTCGATCCTAGCCTTTGTTTGTTTGTTTATTGGGTGTTTCTTTGTTTGTTTGTTTATTTGTTTATATGTTGTATATATGCATATCATGTTTTATGTTCTGCTTGCATATCATGCATCTGGACCGTATTATGGGTCCCCATGGGGACCGCATATTCTTCTGCTTTGTTTTGCAGGTTGGGTAGGTTGTTCTATGAGGTAAAAGGCCCAATACCCAGGCCAGAGTTAACACATAGGATACCTAGGATAGAGTGGATAGTCATGACGCCAACAGAATGTCAGGTTCTGTTGATTGCGATCATGAGACCCACGACCAGCTGAGACTCGAATGGGATACCGTTGTTGGCATGTATTTGCAACAATGATGGTGTTTCAGGAGAGTTGCTAACGCTGGAGACCTTTCGACCTACCTTGACCTAGATTCACCTGTGAGTGGGGTGGGATATTCATGACAGGTACCGTTGGTGACTGTTCTGTTATGTTGGTGACTATGGTTCTCATGGGTTTGCGGTATCTATGCCGGATTTTTGGTCCTGCAACATCCAATCCTGTTCAGAAGAAACATACACTTCTCCTATGTGGGGAGGATCTTTCATTGCATCATAATCATCATAGCATGTTTAATTTCAAAAAAAAAAGAAAAAAGAAAAAAAAAATAAAAGAGATTAATATTCATATGCATGCCATTTTTCAGGTATCCAAAGTCAACACTTCTCATCAAGAATGGCTAACAGTGTGACCGTCAACAAAAATACTACGAAGCATACCTTCTCTTGCAGTTTCTACCGTGAGGATATAACACCTTTGGTCCGATTGAGCACCCGAGTTACTGGGCAAAATTTGGATGAATTCAGAAAGACTTATGGCCACATTCTGCTTATGTTAACTACTCGTATTGATGAGTGGGGTCTCTATACTCTTCTTCAGTTTTATGATTCTGAGCTGCGCTGCTTTACCTTTCAAGATTACCAATTAGCCCCTACCCTCGAAGAGTATGCACACATTCTTCAAATCAAAGTTCAACATAAGGTTCCTTTTGTGTGTGCACCCGAGAAGCCCAAAATGGATCGCATTGCTGGTGCTCTTTATTTGAGCATGAAGGACGTTAAGGATAACTGGAAGCCTAATGGTGGGACCCATGGATTCTATGTGAAATTTCTGATGAGGGAAGCTGAAACCCTTGCTGATAAGGAAAAGTGGAAAGAATTCAATGCTCTTCTGGCCGTCATGATCTATGGATTAGTGATGTTCCCGAATATTCCAAATTTTGTTGATCTCACTGCCATTTGTCTCTTCATGGATCAAAATCCTGTACCCACCCTGTTGGCCGACACTTATTATGCCATCCATTCTAGGTATGGAAAAAAGGGATCAGTTGGGGGTTGTTTGCCAATACTGTACGAATGGTTTTCTTCACATTTGCCTAAAAGCGGAGCATTTGTCACTACAAGAGATTCACAGAAGTGGCCCCAAAGGATTATGGGACTTACTGCAAATGATATTGTTTGGTATCACCTCCGAACGGACATCGAGCAAGTTATAACCAGATGTGGAAGTTTTGGCAATGTTCCTCTCATAGGGACAAAAGGAGTTATCAACTATAATCCGAAGCTAGCACTGCGCCAGTTGGGTTTTGTACTGAAGGACAAGCCTTTGGATAAAGAGATATTTGAGTCCGTTTGTTTTGAAAAAGGAACCGATCCAGAAGGTTTGGAGAAAGTAAGGAGTGCGTGGAACAAAATTCACACAGAAGACCGAACTACCTTGGGGGGAAAGAATGCCATTGCTAAGAAAGCTTATACTGAATGGGTTGAAGAAAGAGTTAAGGAGCGCCTGCTGCCTTTCCCGAAGGTTAGCCCTCTATATGAACAACCACCTGAGATTTTAACTGCCACTGTACCAGCTGAGGAGTACAACCAAGTACATGTGGAGAATATCAGGTTGCGAGAAAAAGGGGAAGACGCTAAAATAAAGTACTTCTTGGTGGATCAGAAAAGGGCTGAATTAGCACATGAGGTTAAAATGCTGAAAGGAGGATCTTCCAGAGTTCAAAAAAGGGCTAGAACTGAAAAGGGTGAAAGAGCTACCACTGTTCGTATTGAGGACCATCAAAGGGTCATAGAAGAAGCGGTGAAGAAAGCAGAAGAAAAACTCAAGCGAGAGTACAGAGAAGATTTAAGGGTTCACAAGCTCAGAGTAGAGAAAGAGGCTAGGGCCGAAGTAAAGAGTTTGAAAAAGAAGCTTGAAGAGGAAACCACTCAGAGGGTAGCAATCAAGAAGAAGCTTGAAGAGGAAATTACTCAAAAGATAGCCGTGGAGACACAACTTAAAGGTAGTCATCTTCGTTCCGCTCGACTAACAGAAGAGAATGCAAAGCTCAGAAACCAGATAGCAGAAATGGAAAGTACATCTGAAAAGAATACCCTCCCTGATTGCAAAGGATGTGAGAGCTTGGTGGCCCACTGTGATATGTTAGATGGGCAGTTGTTTCGCAAAGATGTGGTGATTCAAAGTTTTGTCAAAGGAAGAGATCGAGAAGTGACTAAGAAGATGTTTGATGAAACTAAGAAGTGGAGCGACGAGCACTTTAAACAAGGAGGACCTTTGTTTTACACCAAGATGGATTAGTGTTTGAGCTTGTATCTCATGACCACCACCAGGCTTGTTGGATGGGGTCCTTTATCTTTTCTGTTGTTTGAACTATCTTGTCAATGTATGGGTATGCCCAAACTCAAAAAGAGATTATTAATGAAATTTGAGTCTTTTTGTTTCCTCTTGATGCTTATCTTTTGTCACATTGTTAAACATTCTTGATTAATATTAAATATTTTGGATACTCTGAAAATGGCACCTCACATCATATGCACACATGCACCTCATGCACGTCATGCACAAACAGGTACATCAGATGGTGTTCTTATCTGACTGATCAAGTTTTCCCTTTCAGCAATTGCACCTCCGCCTACACATCGCTACTACACAAGGGCTAATCACTCACTGCAAATGGATCAGTTAAGGGACGATCTTATCCAAATGAGAACTCAGGTTACTGCTCAGATGGCTCAGTTCATGGAAGTCATGCAAAACATGGCTGATCGCCAAGAAGAGCTCAGGATCCGAATGGACACAGTTGCTCAGGTTGTTGCGGACCCCCCGCAAAGAAACCCTGCTGATATTCGTGTCAATGGTGAGCCTGTGATCGGAGGACCTGGTGTGATTCCTCCTGCTACCAATCAAGGTAATCCTTATGGGCCTCCCCAGCCCATTCCTGAAGGTCAAGCCACACAACAAATCAGAAGAGCTGCTGCCATCCCCGTGTTGGAAGAGGATCGGCATGAGGATCTATTTCCTGAAAGTGAGTTGGGATTTCCACATGATGCTGGAAGGTTGTTCAGAGGACTGGAGGAAAGGATGAGGGCCATGGAAGGCCAAGGACTTGGTATGGACATTAATGACTTGGGTTTAGTTCCCGGTGTCCGTGTGCCGCCGAAATTCAAAGTGCCAGATTTTGAGAAGTACAAGGGGAATACTTGTCCCAAGACCCATGTCCGAGCTTACTACCGCAAGATGCATGTCTATTCTGAGGATGAGGGGCTGTTGATGCATTTCTTCCAAGATAGCCTAACTGGGGCATCTTTGGAATGGTATATGAGATTGGAGAGAGCTAATATCCGAAGTTGGAGGGACCTGGTTGATGCTTTCATAAAGCAGTATCAGTATAATGTTGACATGGCACCAAATCGCACTCAGTTACAGAATCTATCCCAGAAAGCTAATGAGTCCTTCAAAGAAT
Source organism: Vicia villosa (assembly GCF_029867415.1). Classification (NCBI taxonomy): domain Eukaryota; kingdom Viridiplantae; phylum Streptophyta; class Magnoliopsida; order Fabales; family Fabaceae; genus Vicia; species Vicia villosa. Next base: position 52,582,657 of record NC_081184.1, read on the forward strand.
ATGCACAGAAATGGCGCGAGTTGGCAGCTAGAGTCCAGCCACCTATGTTGGAAAGAGAAATGATGGACTTGTTCACCAACACTCTGGAGGGCCAATACTACTCCGCCTGCTCTGCATCCTCAAGTTTTGCCGAGTTGGTTATGATTGGTGAGCGAATTGAAAGTGGGATTAAGGCTGGTAGAATACAGAATCCAAGTGCTGCTAGTTCCTCTTCTGGGGCAGGAGGGAAGAAACCATATAACGGATTTGCTAAGAAGAGAGAAGGTGAAACGAGTGCTGCTTACTATGGTAAAGGTAAAAGCCATGTTTATCAACAGGTGGCCGCTATTACTATACCGAGTACTCCTCTTCAACAACAACCACAACAACAGCAGAGGCATCCCCCACGTCAGTATCAGCAAAAGTCGAGGCCACCAAGAATTTTTGATCCCATACCTATGACATATGCACAATTACTCGCTCATCTCTTACATGGGGACTTGGTGCAACTTCGTACCATGGGCCCTCCACCTGCTAAGCTTCCTCCTAACTATGATGCTAATGCCCACTGTGAGTTTCATTCTGGGGCTGCTGGTCATGATATTGAACATTGCATAGGACTCATGCATAAAGTACAGGATCTGCTCGATTCAAAAGCTATTGAGTTCACCCCTACTCAAGGACCTAACGTTGTACAGAATCCTATGCCTTCCCATGGAACTCATGCCGCAAATGCCATCGATACTGTTGAAGACATTTACTTGGTCAAGGATGTTATCGAATTGGGATCGTTGTTGCCATTATTGAAGAAGGAATTATTGAGGATGAGACTATACGCTGGTTGTGGAGAATTCTGTACTGATTGTATGGTCACCTCCTCAGTTTGTGACAAGGTGAAAGATGGGATTCAACAGTTGATAGATAGTGGGTATCTACAGTTTGAGCATGTGCGACATCCAAAGTCAGTCAAGAATGAGATCAATGTGCTATCCATCCCGTATACTCCTACTAAAATCCCGATCCCTGGCAGAGCGCCGCCTTTGGTCATCACGTTGCCTGGTCCCATCCCATATACTAGTGAGAAAGCAATCCCATGGAATTACGGCGGAGAAGTTTTCTACCAAGGGGCCAAGTATGAGATTAAAGCACCGGTTGAGAAAGAAGATGTTGATAATGTTGGTGGTATTGGAAGAATGACAAGAAGTGGTCGTATTTTCAATCCTCCCCAGAATACTCGCGATGACAATGCAGAAGCTCTAGCTCAAGCAAAAGGGAAAAGAGTGGTAGAAGATACGGTAGATCCGGGGCAAAGCTCTAACTCTGAAGATACTGTGGCCAAGGAGATGGAAGAGTTCCTAAAGATCATCAAGAAAAGTGAGTATAAAGTGGTTGACCAATTGAGTCAAACTCAATCAAAGATTTCGATCTTGCAGTTGCTCTTGTGTTCGGAGACACATCGAAACGCTTTGCTGAGACTTTTAAGTACTGCTTTCGTCCCTCCAGATATCTCAGTGAATCAACTTGAAGGGGTGGTGTCAAACATCAATGCTGGTAATGGATTGGGATTCACTGACGCAGACTTGCCCCCCGAAGGTAGAAACCATAATAGAGCTTTGCATATATCAGTGGAATGTAAAGGGACTATGTTATCTCGTGTTCTCGTGGATAATGGATCTTCTCTGAATGTATTACCGAAGTCGTCTTTGATGAGGCTGGATTACTCTGGTGTTGAGATAAGGCCGAGTGAATTGACAGTGCGAGCCTTTGATGGGTCAAAGAGATCAGTATTTGGGGAGGTTGACTTGCCAATAATGATAGGCCCTCAGCTTTTCACTATTACCTTCTTTGTGATGGATATCCACCCGTCTTACAGTTGTCTCCTGGGACGTCCATGGATCCATGCTGCTGGGGCCGTGACTTCCACATTGCATCAGAAACTCAAATTCACGACTCAAGGAAAGATAGTCACAATATGTGGGGAGGAAGAACACGTGGTAAGCCATCTTGCGTCCTTCAGGTATATTGATGTGGAAGGAGAGGTCCACGAGACGCCGTGCCAAGCCTTTGAGGCTGTCCAGACTATCAAGATCCCTTATGTTGAAAATAAGAAGTTAGGGGCCCCCATGTCTTCACTAAAGGAAGCTAAAGCTGTGGTTGAATCTGGTCATCCTGAAGGATGGGGCCGAGTCTTGGATCTACCAATCAAGCAGGATAGGGGTGGGATTGGATATCAGTTGGGTCAGAGTTCATCTAATGAGGCCTCCAAGAAGCCCGAAACCTTCATTCCGATCAAGTTCTCTAGTGCTGGCATCGTCAAGGATCATATTTGCGCTGCTGATGATGATATGGATAGTGATTATGACATTGAAGAATGGATCAAGCCGTGTGTCCCGGGACAGAAGCTTCTCAACTGGTCATCCGAAGACATCATCTCAATTGCTCTTGATCAAAAGTAATACTGTTTGTTTTTGTTTATCATGCAATAATTCCTGTGTTCTGCCCAAGACACAGTGAACATATGTAGGGCCTCATTTGTTGTTTTTCAAAGTTAAAATCATTAATAAAAGGACGTTTTTGCATTCAAATATTTTGTTCCCTGTCTTTCGTTTTTTACTTTTATATTTATAATTAATCAAAAAAAAAATGGCAACGTTTCTTATTCATCATCATCCCTCCATTCTAAAATAAAGCATAAATCATAATCCATGCAGATCCACTTCTCCTCCAGATTCTATTGACAACGATCTTGCTATGCCTCGTCATGACTTTGACAACCCTATCTACGCCGCTGAAGAAGGGGATGAAGAAGATTGTGAATTGCCTGATGAGTTGGCCAGATTGTTGAAACAAGAAGAGAAAGTGATTGAGCCACATCAAGAGCCTATTGAGACGGTGAATCTTGGCACCGAAGAGACGAGAAGGTGTAACACCCTTCTAAACCCCCGCGGAAAATAGAATAATATTCAGAGTAAACATGAAATACAAGGATGTCACAACTTCTTTAACAGAAAAATACCATGGTCATTTCTCATGCTACACGAGGAACCACGTAACATAATTACAATTCATGTTCACACAGCGGACAATAATCCATAACATTGCATATTCATTATCCATGCAAGTTATTCTAAAACAATCATAAAACAACAAGACCGACATAATAATTCGTCTCTAAACTATCGTTCCCCAGTGTTACAATCAGAGCATGACTCGACACGAACTACGGGCTAGCTTACAAGTTATCTTCACCCAATCAAGACGCCGCTACATCCTTAATCTGAAATCATCAAAGTAAGGGTGAGTTTCATTCGAATTAATAAGCATTATGCAATCATAAGCAATAAAATCTCATAGTAATTATCATCCACTCAATCATACATATAATCGGAATTATTACAACAAGCAAGCATCTTCCAACAATATTGGCCATCGGCCCACAACTCATCAATTTCATCAAGGATCAAGTCATATTAACAACATCTTCTCAACACATCAATCAAGTAAACACACCAAGGCATAACACTGGATCTCATCCAATCATGTTATCACCAATGCATATGATGCAACTGACACTATGCATGTGGTACCAAAATTCGTGAATCATATCACATGACTTCTCTCTTTGATACTGCCCTCTAGTCGCTCACACCCCACATGGGCACACGACTACTGCCTCATCGCTCACACCCCACATGGGCACACGATGACTTCCCGCTAATCTCCACACAATGGGAATTAGCCTTCCAATGCAAATGATTTATGAATAATGCACACATGACACATACTTACATCTTCATACATCATCATCATTCCGATGCTTAACATCGCTTAACACCTCTTACCAATAAGGTCACAACAAGTATGTACATGTATAAGCATCATTCAATCATTCACATTCATACATCACATCATCACAATTAACATACACATCATATTAATGTTAATTGCCACCATAGCCAACATATTAATATTAACAACATATTAATATTCACAATCATCAATCATCATCATCATACATATACAATCATTCACATATGTACACTACATCCTCACAATTAACATACACATCATATTAATGTTAATTGCTACCATAACCAACATATTAATATTAACAATATATTAATATTCACAATCACCAATCATCACCACGATCAAACATCGTTATATCCATCATCATTGCACACAATGTAACAAATTGTCAAAGCAACCCAACAACATAATCACAAAACATATATCATCTACGACATGTTATATACTAACATCACTCAATGGATATCACAATCTCATCACCAACACAAATACATGCATCAATAGTCATATATATAAGCACATATACATATACTATCTTTCAATTCATTAATAATTAAATCGAGTTTAAAAGTAAAGTTGGCTATTGCCCATTTTATCAATTCATCAGATAAAGTATCTCATTAGCTTCGCAACGCCCAAAACGGCACATAAATCGGATACTCGGATCAAAAGTTATGAGTTTTCAAAGATAAAACATTTTTAGAAAAGTGCTGCAGGAACGGGGTTGTCCCTACGTGGGAACCGGTTCCTGGCAGCTTCAAAGTCTCGTCTCTGGTTTTTACTATGGGGAACCGGGTTGTCCCTACATGGGAACCGGTTCCCAGCTACCCAGAATCCATATTTCTCTGTTTTTACAAGGGGGAACCGGTTCGTCCCACATGGGAACCGGTTCCTACGTACCTGCACAGCCAAATTCACCATTTTGACAGCATTTACCTTATCCCATTCCCCCAATTTCAGGTACATACGAACATAGCACACAAATACCATCAATTTGCACATCATCACATAATTCAGACAAGTTTTATACAAGTATTAACAACATATAACATGAGCATTAACAGAACCATGTAATTCACACAATTTCATCAAAACCTAACAAAATCCCAAACCCGACACGTACGATTGAACTAGATAACAATCCTAATCAATCATACTACCTACAATCACATAAGGAATACTAACCCGAAGAATCCCCCCTTACCTCAGAGTCGAATCTTCGAAGATCTTCTTCCCCTTTGGCTCTTCTCACTTCACGTGTTCTCCCTTTCTCAGAGTCTGTCTCCTTTCCTCTCCTCTTTTCCCAATTCCTTTATTTTATGAAAAATAAAATAAAATATTATAATGGGCTTGCTTAGTCAACACCCCCTCTTCTGCTAATCACCACTCTAGGCCCAATGCCAATAACTCATCATTTTCCATATAATTCAACCAAATACTAAATTATCTCTAATTAATAATTTAATTTCCAATTAAATTAAAATTAGAAAATATGGGGTGTTACAACTCTCCCCCACTAAAATAGTTTTCGTCCTCGAAAACATACTTCTAGTGAATAGTTCCAAATAGGAGTCCTCCATCTGACCTTCCTGTTCTCAGTTAACACTTTCTTAGTCGAACCTCCAAGTTCATCTGACATAACCAACATAAGCATACCTCATGCATTCAATCTCAGCTCTTACGTTGCTTTTGACCATCCCTAGATGTACCACTCGCTATAATTCCAACGGCTAACAACAATGAAACTTCGAGGTGTGATCCATACAATACACTCAATAACTGAATAATACAATTACACAATCCATGGTATGATCACAACTGATCAACACTGTAGTAATGGATTCCGTTTACCCATGTACTAACCTTAGGCACACTCTTCCAATTGAGTGATAAGGTAATACTTACACTCTTTACCAACTGCTTCCTTCAAGAACTCAATACTCATATTCCTATACCATTGAATTCCAATTGTCTGGCTCCTCTTAGGTCACACCAGAATTACCCAACACGCTACATTCTGCTTTTGCTGCACTATCCTGATTACTCATTGCAACCATCATTATCAATTAGACTTCTAGGTTATACCCAACTCTGGCCCTCTTTACTCATTCGTTCAAGAATCATTCTTTACCATCCATGGTTCTAACTCACCACTCGTCAATACTTACTCGCACTCAAAAACAAATTCCTGATTTACTTCATCTATTAAACATTCCAACTATGGAAATGAGTGCACATCAGTAGTTATAATTACATAGCTCATCATCCTCAATATACCATTGCTTACAAGATAGCTCAACAGAGTCCCACTCTTCACTAAGAATGAAATCCACTTCGTCCTTCGTAGAGTATAATCCTTCATTTCAATTAGAAATCCACACAATACCTTACAACATCACAAGATTATTATAGCATCATGTAATATCAATTCTTCTTCTTAACTTCTCCGAATACCTACTCGTTAACTACGTACAACCGTAAAAGGATATCCATCATCTCGGCAATTATTCAAAAGGTCATAATCCTTTGGCACGACATCCTTACGTCCACGAGATTCTAAAACCAACATATAGATAAACACATATTCTCTATGTAGAACCCCGACATATTAATTCTCACTGCTCAGGAGTAGCACTCATAACACCAGTTTACATCATACCTTCGCTGTACGACTACGACTACTCGTCTTAAGTCACCGTCCAATACTTTGCACTCCTTCATAATCACTTCCTCATAAGTCCCCACAATATGGTGAGTGGTCATTCTCACATCTCAGCATTCATCACATCTTATACCATTAAGGTAACAAGCAACCTTATACCATCTATATGATTCCGCCTATTATCAACAAGAGATTAAGGGTGATCAAGTCCTCAATTTGTCAATAGATAGCCGACAATCATATTTAAGCATAGACCGTTGTTACTACATAATAGCGTCTTTTCCGAGTTTGCACCCAAACTCAACAACATTGTCATAGTCTAATAATTCTCTATGGTGTCCTTCTTCTAGAATATTCTTTTTCAGCTCGGTAACATCTGGAACACAACTGCGACTTCTAGACCTCATTACACCATCCTCGTCAATTCTGAATTCACCGTCTTTACCTTGGCAATTCAAGGTCGACTTATCGATCAACTCAACATCAGCTTTCTGATTTCCTCTAATCTCGTCAGGAATACCATTAGTCAGTTTCAGTATACCCAATCTAACATTATTAGGAGCACTTTCACATACCAAACTTAATTCTCTGAATTGTTCAATTAAATCCAACTCTTTCACCATCAGCATCGATATTTTTAGAGGCAACCTCGAACCATACAAATAATGTCACTGCAACATCAAAACAAAACCATGGCTGCCAATTCTAAATCATGAGTCAGATAATTCCTTTCTTGCGCTTTCAATCGTCCGACGCATAAGTTACTATTTACTGGTTTTACATCAATACACCATCCAAACCCATCAACGACGCATCACAATATACCACAAATGGTTCCAAAGTCTATGTCACTTTTTTTTCTACTGATTCCCTCATCACTCAAATCCATTAATACTTAAATCATCCTGATCATCTTATTCATCAACGACATATTCTACTCGACTTCGTTCCGAACAATCGCGGTAATAGGCATTCTTATTCAACACTTGTTCATGCTTCTTTAACCGACATCATCATATCTCCTCATAGGACCAGTCTATGGTATTTATAACTCTTCCACAATGTAGAACATAATCTCTCCTCTTCGTGGATTCAAACGGTACATTAATCTGACACTCAGAGCTCAAGACATGAATGTTTCCAATCGTTATCCAAGATACAATACCGACACCATGCAACAAAACCCTATACGACATCTCCAAAACTTCTCAATTGGCACATTTAATCTCTAAGATTTCTTCTCAACAAGCCTCCTCATTATTCCTTTATTCTGTTTAACTCTGACACTGACATCCCATGCCGCACCAACGAACAATCTAGTTCTAAGGACAAGTGTAACCGTAACTTCACCTCTTTCCAACAGCACCCGGTCACAATTAAATATTGTTACAGCTGCTGCAACTGTTTTTATAACAAACTCCATCTCTTTAGCTTTCCGACGCTTCAAACGGAACTCAAATCGGATGTCCAGAACTCCAGTTATGAATTTTCGAAGTTTCATAACGATTCAGCAATCTTCCTGCGATTTGCTTATGGAAATTCTGCTCCAAAACTCATCCTTTTCAAATTAATCTCATTATTAACATTATCTCATCACATCTCTTCGCTTCCAAACTTCTTATAACTTAAACAACACGTTTCATCGCTGAAACTCGATTTCTACAACATCCTGAAACCAAATTCATGTACGCCATCATCAACCTTCTTATCCTTGAGATCACACTCGTCTCTTTGCATTACTCGCACTTCGAAACTTTCTCAACAATATCGATAACCTCTACTATCATATCAATTACTTACTAGTAATCCTACGACAAGGTCTACGACAATACTTCCTTTAATCACTGCTTCAACAGCGACCTTTCACATAAGGCTACTCACACAACAACATCACAGTCCATCAGTAGCACTTGAAGCATCACAACTTCGAAATTCCATTTTCCAGAAATAACCATCATCTATTCCGAGACACATCCAACTGAAATAACAACCACATTCTTCAGCCCATGTCACCTTTACTTCAGGAAACAATAACTCTACACTCTTGTACTGCTGCTCTGCGCATCACTCTATCATCTTGCATCTGAGACATATCCGAGAAGCATAGCTTCTCCCCCACTAGTTTCAATCCCACTTCTGCAGACAAACAGTTAGAACACACTGAATACCAACAGTGTTTCACACACATGTCGCGTAACGAAAGGAAATTAACAACAAGACTCTGGTCACAAGGACCGACTATGCTCTGATACCACTATTGTAACACCCTTCTAAACCCCCGCGGAAAATAGAATAATATTCAGAGTAAACATGAAATACAAGGATGTCACAACTTCTTTAACAGAAAAATACCATGGTCATTTCTCATGCTACACGAGGAACCACGTAACATAATTACAATTCATGTTCACACAGCGGACAATAATCCATAACATTGCATATTCATTATCCATGCAAGTTATTCTAAAACAATCATAAAACAACAAGACCGACATAATAATTCGTCTCTAAACTATCGTTCCCCAGTGTTACAATCAGAGCATGACTCGACACGAACTACGGGCTAGCTTACAAGTTATCTTCACCCAATCAAGACGCCGCTACATCCTTAATCTGAAATCATCAAAGTAAGGGTGAGTTTCATTCGAATTAATAAGCATTATGCAATCATAAGCAATAAAATCTCATAGTAATTATCATCCACTCAATCATACATATAATCGGAATTATTACAACAAGCAAGCATCTTCCAACAATATTGGCCATCGGCCCACAACTCATCAATTTCATCAAGGATCAAGTCATATTAACAACATCTTCTCAACACATCAATCAAGTAAACACACCAAGGCATAACACTGGATCTCATCCAATCATGTTATCACCAATGCATATGATGCAACTGACACTATGCATGTGGTACCAAAATTCGTGAATCATATCACAGGACTTCTCTCTTTGATACTGCCCTCTAGTCGCTCACACCCCACATGGGCACACGACTACTGCCTCATCGCTCACACCCCACATGGGCACACGATGACTTCCCGCTAATCTCCACACAATGGGAATTAGCCTTCCAATGCAAATGATTTATGAATAATGCACACATGACACATACTTACATCTTCATACATCATCATCATTCCGATGCTTAACATCGCTTAACACCTCTTACCAATAAGGTCACAACAAGTATGTACATGTATAAGCATCATTCAATCATTCACATTCATACATCACATCATCACAATTAACATACACATCATATTAATGTTAATTGCCACCATAGCCAACATATTAATATTAACAACATATTAATATTCACAATCATCAATCATCATCATCATACATATACAATCATTCACATATGTACACTACATCCTCACAATTAACATACACATCATATTAATGTTAATTGCTACCATAACCAACATATTAATATTAACAATATATTAATATTCACAATCACCAATCATCACCACGATCAAACATCGTTATATCCATCATCATTGCACACAATGTAACAAATTGTCAAAGCAACCCAACAACATAATCACAAAACATATATCATCTACGACATGTTATATACTAACATCACTCAATGGATATCACAATCTCATCACCAACACAAATACATGCATCAATAGTCATATATATAAGCACATATACATATACTATCTTTCAATTCATTAATAATTAAATCGAGTTTAAAAGTAAAGTTGGCTATTGCCCATTTTATCAATTCATCAGATAAAGTATCTCATTAGCTTCGCAACACCCAAAACGGCACATAAATCGGATACTCGGATCAAAAGTTATGAGTTTTCAAAGATAAAACATTTTTAGAAAAGTGCTGCAGGAACGGGGTTGTCCCTACGTGGGAACCGGTTCCTGGCAGCTTCAAAGTCTCGTCTCTGGTTTTTACTATGGGGAACCGGGTTGTCCCTACATGGGAACCGGTTCCCAGCTACCCAGAATCCATATTTCTCTGTTTTTACAAGGGGGAACCGGTTCGTCCCACATGGGAACCGGTTCCTACGTACCTGCACAGCCAAATTCACCATTTTGACAGCATTTACCTTATCCCATTCCCCCAATTTCAGGTACATACGAACATAGCACACAAATACCATCAATTTGCACATCATCACATAATTCAGACAAGTTTTATACAAGTATTAACAACATATAACATGAGCATTAACAGAACCATGTAATTCACACAATTTCATCAAAACCTAACAAAATCCCAAACCCGACACGTACGATTGAACTAGATAACAATCCTAATCAATCATACTACCTACAATCACATAAGGAATACTAACCCGAAGAATCCCCCCTTACCTCAGAGTCGAATCTTCGAAGATCTTCTTCCCCTTTGGCTCTTCTCACTTCACGTGTTCTCCCTTTCTCAGAGTCTGTCTCCTTTCCTCTCCTCTTTTCCCAATTCCTTTATTTTATGAAAAATAAAATAAAATATTATAATGGGCTTGCTTAGTCAACACCCCCTCTTCTGCTAATCACCACTCTAGGCCCAATGCCAATAACTCATCATTTTCCATATAATTCAACCAAATACTAAATTATCTCTAATTAATAATTTAATTTCCAATTAAATTAAAATTAGAAAATATGGGGTGTTACAGAAGGGAGGTTAAGATAGGGGCTTCTTTGAATGAGAATGTGAAAGAAAAGTTGATTGGAATGTTGAAGGAGTATTCTGATATCTTCGCATGGTCTTACGAAGATATGCCTGGATTAGATACTGATATTGTTGTGCACAGGCTACCCCTTAAAGAAAATTCTCCGCCCGTCAAACAGAAACTCAGGAGAACACGTCCTGATATGTCCAAGAAAATCCAAGAAGAGGTTCAGAAGCAGTTTGATGCAGGTTTTCTTGCTGTAACAGTTTATCCACCATGGGTCGCCAACATTGTACCTGTACCCAAGAAAGATGGGAAGGTACGAATGTGTGTCGACTATCGAGATCTGAATAGGGCGAGCCCGAAGGATGATTTCCCGCTTCCTCACATTGATGTATTGGTAGATAATACTGCTCAGTTCTCAGTTTTCTCCTTCATGGACGGTTTTTCTGGTTACAATCAAATAAAGATGGCGCCCGAGGACATGGAAAAGACAACATTCATTACGCCTTGGGGCACCTTTTGTTACAAGGTCATGCCATTCGGGTTGAAGAATGCTGGGGCAACCTATCAAAGAGCTATGGTGACTTTGTTTCACGACATGATTCATAAAGAGATTGAGGTCTATGTGGATGACATGATCGCAAAGTCCCATACAGAAGAGGAGCACCTTGTTCACCTGAAGAAATTGTTCGAAAGGTTAAGAAAGTTCAGGTTAAGGTTGAATCCCAATAAATGCACTTTCGGAGTGAGATCAGGAAAGTTGCTTGGTTTCATCGTAAGTGAAAGGGGTATCGAGGTCGATCCCGCCAAGGTAAAAGCTATACAAGAGATGCCTGAGCCGAGAACTGAGAAACAGGTTCGTGGATTCTTGGGAAGGTTAAATTATATTGCAAGGTTCATCTCACACCTTACCGCCACGTGTGAACCTATCTTCAAGCTATTGAGAAAGAATCAGGCAATAAAGTGGGATGACAATTGTCAAAAGGCGTTTGATAAGGTTAAAGAGTATTTGCAAGAGCCTCCAATCCTCATGCCTCAAGTGGAAGGTAGACCTTTGATTATGTACCTGACAGTCCTCGAGAATTCAATGGGGTGTGTGCTGGGTCAGCATGACGAGTCCGGTCGAAAAGAGCACGCAATTTATTACCTTAGCAAAAAGTTTACCGATTGTGAATCAAGATACTCACTACTCGAGAAAACTTGCTGTGCTTTGGCATGGGCTGCTCGCCGACTGAGACAGTATATGTTGACTCACACCACTTTATTGATTTCAAAGATGGACCCAATCAAATATATATTTGAGAAACCGGCATTGACAGGGAGGATTTCCCGTTGGCAAATGATCTTGACAGAATATGACATCCAATACACTACTCAGAAGGCCATTAAAAGTAGTGTAATTGCTGATTATCTTGCACATCAACCTGTGGACGATTACCAGTCTATGTACTTTGAGTTCCCTGATGAAGATATAATGTGCATGGCAGAAACTTCCAAAAGTCAAGATCAAGAGGAAGGACCTGAACCAGGGGCGCGATGGACGCTCGTGTTCGATGGTGCCTCTAATGCATTGGGTAATGGTATTGGGGCTGTGCTTACTTCTCCAACAGGTTTTCATATTCCATTTACGGCCAGGATTTGTTTTGATTGTACTAATAATGTGGCTGAATACGAGGCTTGCATATATGGTATTGAGGCAGCCATTGATTTGAGGATTAAAAATCTCGCAGTTTATGGAGATTCTGCTTTGATGATTAGTCAGATCAACGGAAATTGGGAAACACGCCACCCCAACTTGATTCCCTATAGAGAACATGTGGTGAAATTGGCTCAATACTTTGATGAGATCACCTTCGATCACATCCCTCGAGAGGAAAATCACTTGGCTGATGCTTTGGCCACTTTAGCATCCATGTTCAAAGTCAAATGGGACAATGAAGCGCCGTCAATTGTGATCAAAAGGTTGGATGAACCTGCATTCTGTGGCGTCATTGATAATGTGCCTGATGAGAAACCATGGTTTTATGACATTAAGAAATTTCTGGAAACCCAAGAGTATCCTGAGGGTGCTTCCCTTACAGATAGGAAAACTTTGAAGAGACTGTCTGCCAAGTTCTTCATTGCTGGAGGTGTGTTATACAAGAGGAACTTTGATTCTGTGTTGCTCAGATGCGTGGATAGACACGAAGCAGCAAAGATCATGCAAGAGGTACACGAAGGATCCTTTGGTACACATGCAAGTGGGCACACCATGGCTAGAAAAATATTGAGAGCAGGTTATTATTGGTCGACCTTGGAACATGATTGTTTCAACCATGTGGTGGTATGTTACAAATGTCAAGTATATGCAGATAGGGTTCACGTACCTCCGGTTCCTCTGAATGTCTTGACATCTCCTTGGCCATTTGCTATGTGGGGCATCGATATGATTGGGGAAATTAAGCCCACCGCCTCTAATGGACATCGTTTCATCCTCGTTGCTATTGACTACTTCACCAAGTGGGTTGAAGCTGCGTCTTATGCAAACGTCTCCAAGCAAGTAGTGACTCGCTTCATCAAGCACCATATAATTTGTCGTTATGGGGTTCCTGAGAGAATTATCACTGATAATGGATCCAACCTCAATAATAGGATGATGAAGGAATTATGCGAGAATTTCAAGATTACGCATCATAACTCCTCCCCGTATCGGCCAAAGATGAATGGCGCAGTTGAAGCGGCCAATAAAAATATCAAGAAGATTGTGCAAAAAATGGTGGTCACTTATAAGGACTGGCATGAGATGTTACCCTTTGCTTTACATGGTTATCGTACCTCGGTGCGCACTTCCACAGGGGCAACTCCTTTCTCGTTGGTATATGGCATGGAAGCGATTCTTCCGGTTGAGGTTGAGATTCCTTCATTAAGGGTATTAACAGATGTGAAGCTCAGCGAAGCTGATTGGGTCCAAACCAGATTTGATCAACTGAACCTCATTGATGAAAAGAGACTAGCGGCCATATGCCATGGGCAAGCCTATCAAAAGAAGATGAAGAGAGCCTTCGACAAGAAGATTCGACCTCGACACTTTCAGGTTGGTGACCTTGTGCTCAAGAAGATCCTGCCTATTCACAACGATCCTAGGGGAAAGTGGACTCCGAATTACGAAGGGCCTTATGTCGTAAAGAAAGTCTTCTCAGGTGGCGCCATGATCCTCTCAACTATGGATGGCGAAGACTTCCCACTCCCCGTGAATGCCGACGCAGTTAAAAAATACTTCGCATAAACCTGATCAAAAATAAAAATAAAAGAAAAGGAAAAGATCAGGAAAAAGAATGAAAAAGAAATAAAGTACACCCGCTAAGTTGAAAACCCGAAAGGGCGACTTAGGCAAAAAAGGGGTCCTGGTGGATTGAAAACCCGAAAGGGCGGTCCAGGCAAAAGAGGGACAAAAAGCGAATGACTGCGTCGTGCATTAGATCCTCGAGCATAGTTAGTCACCATAATTGGAGGGCTCACAAGGGCAAAGGATCAATCCATTCACCCATTTCGGAAAGCAAAGCAGAAGGAATATCGAAGATCTGCAAGGCATAGCAAGATTGGAACCCAATGGAATCTTTTCTTACGTTGCCATGTTTGTAAATGCTGTTTGTTTTCCTTTTTGGTGGCCACCTCCTTAAGGGGCCGCTTCCTGGTGTACTCGCCTATGTTAGGCATTTCTTTTCATTAATAAAAAGATATTTCACTCAAAAATTCCTACATCGTTTTATTTTTACTGTTTTGTTTACAAAAGCGTCCAATTATTTTGGTAAGCATTGCATTTCTAACATCCAAGTCCTACAAAAAGAACATGAACTAAAACAAATAGAATTGCTTAAAGATTTTGAGTACTTGGGATGGTGGACGAGGTAGAACCATCATACCTGGGGCATATTTGCTTGATTTGTTTTGCAGGAATCTCCGATCATTCAGCACAATCAGATGCCAGTGCCTACGCTTCAAGAACCCAAAGGTTGCCTTTCCTTCAAATACCAGAGTTTATTTCTCTGGAGAGCTCTCATCCAGGGCTCGAAAAGCTCCGCAGTGTTGATTAGACTCCCTTATTCTTCGACAAAGATGTGGAAGTTCAAAAGGGGAGGTGCAATCTTCAAGCTTCAAAACGAGATGACGGTGTTGCCGTTCAAAAGTGCCATCGTGCTTCCTTCCTCACAAGTCTCATGGAGCAAGTTTCCCTCCTGCAGAAGTTACATATTGGGAGTTGGTCGAGAAACCATCTGGTGTGGCCTCGCAAGGTCAAGGCACCAAGAAGAAGTCCCCACAGAGTGCTTAGAACGGAAAGCTCTCTCCGATTGTTCATCCATTACCTCTACATATAGTAATCATTGCATTCACATTGCATCTACAAAAACGCGTAGCATTTCCATGAATATGGAGCATTACGCCATGGAAAAATTCAAACATGCATCAATGCATAGGCCAAGTTCGTATGTGATTCCAAGGCACAAAGTAACATATCCCCAAAAGAAATCTTTCTTTCTCCCTCCAGTGCGGACTGGATACAAAGTCTTTCCTTGTCAAGATCATTACCTTCTTTGGTTATTTCCCGTTTGCAGAGCTCAATCGTTTGGATAACCCACACTTTGTGTGTGGCAATTCGAACGATCGCTACTCTTGAAGAGTTACACCCCGCCTTTTGGCCTGTGGGATTCAGTCAAGTCCAATAATTATTGGCATCTCTTTCAAAAGTCCCATGGTTATGGGCATCCTTCAAATTCTGGTTGTTACCAGCGAAAGTCCTATTGTTATAGGCATCCTTTGGTCAGTTCTAGTTGTTACTAGTCTGTTCCTTTAATGTCCTGTTGTTACAGGCATCTTTCAAAATCTGGTTGTTACCAGTAAAAGTCCTATGGTTATAGGCACCCTTTGGTTGAGTCTAGTGGTTACTAGCCTTTTCCTTAAAGTCCTGTGGTTACAGGCATCCTTCAAAGTCTGGTTGTTACCAGCAAAGTCCTGTTGTTACAGACATCCTTTGGTTAGGTCTGATTGTTGTTGGTCCTCTCCCTCAAAGTCTGGTTGTTACCAGCGAAAGTCCTATTGTTATAGGCATCCTTTGGTCAGTCCTAGTTGTTACTAGTCTGTTCCGGAAAGTCCTGTGGTTACAGGCATCCTTTGGTCAGGTCTGAGTGTTATTAGTCCTTTCTTTCAAAGCCCGGTTGTTATCGGCAAAGGTCCAGTAGCTGACTGACATTTCTTGTTTATATCAAGCTTTTAATAGTATCCCTTGGTTGAAATCAGTAGTAACTGATGTCCTCTTTCAAAATCAAAATTACAAATATCACCTCAGAGTTGTTACTCCTGAACGCAATTTTTTGGTACTTTTGGGTATTCAATCCACTTACACCTCAAATGTCCAGAACCTGTATCGTTCGTACATTCAGGTCCAAGAAGATTGAATAGGGGCAGCTGTTGCACCCCAAAATTTGCCCATTTTATTTATACCCAATTGGCTTTCATATTACATTCATGTACATACCTCATATAGGTCATTCATACATTCATCCATATCACAGTTAAGGTTCAAGAAAATTGACAAAAAGAGCTTCTATCAAGAAAATCCCTTGGTTCAGAAGAAAGGATCTGAAGTCTGATTATAGAGGATCATTTCCACCAGCATACTCCTAAAATCAGGTTTTTGTTTCTCTCCAGTTCAAGGCTCTGATCAAAAGATGCAATCCTCAAGTTCAAGGTTTTCAAGATAGGGTTTCTGACCCAAGTCAACCCTGTTGACTTTCTGGTAAAAATATAATCAGAAAAAGATTCCAAATGCAAAATATGGTTGCCCTGAAGAAATATATTCATTGAAGCTTCTTTGGTTGAAAATCGATTGAGAATTAGATCGGAAACGGGTTAATCGGGAAATTCATCTGAAATCAGAAAAATCAGGAAAATATTGACTTTTTAGTCAAAATCAGAGTCAACTGGCAATATTGATTATTTGGTGGAAAATTGATCAAGAAAAACCAATAAAATAAATAAAATCAAGTAAATCATCAAAAATTCCATTTTTGGAAAGTTGGTTGAAATTTAAGATTTCTAAAAAGGGCAAGTTCTATACTTAGAAAAATTTGGGGAGTTTTGGAATTCTCAAACTTAGCTGGGCAGCTGACTTCAGAGCATATTTACACAAGGATCTAGGTCTTATTTCAAGACAAGTTCAAGAGCAACATTGTTCCTTTCATGGCCCTCTACAACATTGTAGTTGGGAATTTTTTCATAGGGGGCAAGGATCGAGAGATAAAAAGGCTCAAAATCAGAAGATTTCACTAAATCAAGGCAAGTTTCCAGGCAGCTTTTTCGCCAATGCATGCAAATGATCAAGCACGTGGCGTGCTGACTTTGAGATTGGTTTTAGAGAAATATAAAGGCTCACAAAGTACAAATTTAGTATGGATCTCTTCATCTCCATGTTGGCTATCCATTGATTCAAGAATTAAGCAATTGGGATGAATTTTGAATTATTTATGGAGCTCTAAAGTCGTGACTTCACCGAGCCTCGTTTTGACTAAGGCAAAGGCATGTTCCAAGTTACACTCATGAGGGCCCATGCAATGAGGATACAGCATATTTATGATCACATTGCTCATACTTCAAAGCTTTATTCCAGAGACCTACAAACATAAAGACTCTTGTCCTCCATACACTCTTTACAATGATCCCAAATCTGAAGCAAATGATGAGCTATGGCATGAGTTATACATGTTGGAAGTTGGTACTTTAGCCCGAGATATATAAGGTTCAAGTGAGAAATGGCCAAAAGAGATTATCACCATGATTCTGTAGCAAGAGGATAGTGTTTGTGTGTCAGGGGCGGGCATACTTACTTCCTCTTATAGCCATGCAAAAGCTGTGTGAGAGAAAGAGAGAAAAGGACTTTACTATAAAAAACAACTTCTTGCTCACTAAGTTTAGAAAGGAAACGTTCCACTATACAACACCTCACCATAACATACCATAAAGACTCACATATAAAAAACAAAAAGCTTCATCACAAGGGGACTTCACTTTCTTTTTCTCAGTTTTCGGAATCTCATTTTTTCTCCGATCACTCTCTTTCTCTCTCCACAAAGTTTGTTACAATTTTGTAACAAACTCATACCTCCATCTTCATTCTCACCCAATCGTCATCTTCATCACCATTATGGCTTCAATCAGGAACTTGATACAAGCTTCTAAGCATCACCATCATCTTCATCAATCATCTCCATAATCATTTTGTGATCATTACTTTCAAGAGAAGCAAGCATCATCATCATTTAAGCTGCAAGTCTTGAGTTTATTTCTCAAGTTTGCACTCATTCTCTACTGCAAATTATCATCATCGTTCTCAAGAGCAAGGATCGGAACGCAGCTGTAGAATTCTTCTTCAAATCTTGATTAAAGACTTTTCAAGTAAGTATTCGAATCCCTTGCACTTAGAAGCATGTATAGGCCTGGAACCCGTCATCAGGGATTGGGTTAGGACCATTAGACCGCCATGTTTTCGTCGTATGTGTTGCATATTGTGTATGGATTTGTTCTCATTGAGCATGAATTCGTTTGCGTGATATAGCCCTTGTATGAATGTTTGAATTGCGTATTTGAGATCTCTGTATCATGAGGATTATTTTGGTACCACTTCGGTGTGTATTAGTGGAACTCTTGAAGTTAGGGTTTCAGAAAACGCTTTCGGTTAGGCGTTTAACGGGGGTATTAGATGATTCTACCGGTGGATTTGTAATCAGCATGAGATTTGGAGTAGAAAGGTGCCAACTTTTTTTTGTTTCTGGAAAGTTTGCATGTTGCCGCGGTGAGCAAAGCCGGGGAAGACGACTGGAGAAAGCATCTCCGGCGTCTGAAAGTTCATAATATCTCCCTCCATCCGCGCTTACGTGGCGCGTTACCAGTGGCTCTTATTCCCAGCTCTTTGGTTTTTATTGTCTTATTATCATCATTAGAATGCCAGGTGGTGCTTTTTGATTGGGCGAAGTGATCTTTTTGTTCTTATTGACTTAAGTTGAGTTGCCCAATTGATGTTAGGTTGTGGACGTTGCATGCTACGTTTAAGAACCAAAACTTTAGTCTGAGTAATAATAATAAAATGAAATAAAAATGGACTTAGTGGACTGGGCCTGGCGCATTGCTTTCCGTACCCCCCTCTTGTCTGGGCCTTAGCGCCAATGAATAGAGTTAGTGCATTACAAACTGCTTTCTCACCCCCCTGACTTAGGCAGACTTGCATTTCATTTGAAACTTGTTTCTTCCCTAACTTTTGATTCATAAATCTGTTTTGGTTCAAATAAAAAATCAATAAAAATGTGTTTTAGATAGAATAATGTGTGTACATAATTGTGGTATTTTTTTTATAGATTTTTAGAAATTAGTTTGATATTTTAATAAATCATTTTCTTTGGTATGTTCATGTTTCTTTTGATTTTGATAGATGTTGCAAATAAATTTTGTTTAATACCTTAGGATCAAAGTTTAATCACCAACTTTTGTGTGACATCAGTAGGCTCATATACCATATTGTGTGAAAAAAATAAAAGTTTAATTCTATGTTTTGGTTAGGTTTTCATTAGATTTTCTATACCCGATTTATGTACGTTCCTAAACGGATAACCATGTGAATTTGACCTATAATTTGCTTTGCCTTTATGCAATTGACGTAGTTTCTTTTTGTACATATAAGTAGGGATGTTTAGAGGTCCTAAGACCTGGAGTTGAATTTTTCAAGCCATGTTTTCTTATTTTACTCGATTTTTCTTTCTCGCATGTAAATAACTTGCTTTCGGCTAACGATTGTACCATAACTTGTCCGAATGACCTATAACTTTGTATGAAACTTCTTGACTTGTTTTGTGATTGCTTAGACACCTTTTAGAGGTCCTTAGCTACTGACTCATAGCATTTGATTTCATTTTTCTAAACTTCATTCACCATTTGAACTTACTAACTAGTTTTGACCTAGTTTTGTCTAGTTTTTGTTAGAACTTTGTGTTGCTTCAAGCTAGTTGACTAACATAGATTGGTATGAGGTATTAGACCTATAAATGAACTAATTGCTACTGACTTTAAGCTTTGTTCATGTTGTCGTTTGCTTTTTGTTTTGATTAATGGATGTTTGTTCGCTAATTGTTAAGTGACGATTTATGCGATACTTTGGTAACTCTTTGTGAATATTTTCGTGTAGTGCCATATGGCTTTTGTGTTTGATTTGGGACACTTATTTCCTTGGTTTGCTACTGCCCTAGGGCTCTCTTCTCATCTTGTTGGAGTTGTAACTCCATTCTTTTGCCATGTTCCCTTAGACTCTTCCTTCTTTGTTAAGAGGAATTGAGATAGGTTAGGATAGTTATCCTCGACCTTAGGGCCATTAGACTTAGATTAGAATAACTTAGATTAGAGAATAGGTTAGTTCCCTTTTGTTCATTCTTTTTCTTTTCAACTTTAAAACATTAATAAATAAAGATACGAATCACATTAAGAAAGTGATAGAGAAATGAGTGGGATTCATTCCCTAATCTGTTTCTCAATCACTTAGTGGCATAGAAATGAGTGGGATTCATTCCCTAACCTGTTTCTCGGTCACTACTTAATGGGAGAGAAATGAGTGGGATTCATTCCCTAATCTGTTTCTCGAACATTAATTAATGGGATAGAAATGAGTGGGATTCATTCCCTAATCTGTTTCTTGAACATTATATAATGGGATAGAAGTGAGTGGGATTCATTCCCTAATCTGCTTCTCGATCATTATACAATTGTATGTGATTCGAATCGCAAAGTAATTTCCCTTAAAAAATACCCAACCAAAAACATTTAAAACACTTAATAAAGGCTCGAATTAAAACAAAGTGACGAAGTGGTGCGAAACCTTGTATTGGGTTTTGTTCATCATGTAGTTACATAAAAAACACAAACCCAAGTTCATTCTTTTGCCTTGTTAGGCGCTTAAGAACAAGTTAAGTCTTTTCCAAAATAGGCGTATAAGTCTCCAAAGGTCGAGCATCATGGATTGTGACCTTAACCTCTGTTCAACTAAAAAACACAAAACAAATGGAAACTATGGAGCCGAACTACGGTCGTTCTGATTCCTGAAAAGGATACGTAGGCATTGGGTCGCGGGGCCTAAGCGAACACACTTGTAAATAATTCCTTCTTTTCCCCGTGTTTCTTTTTCATTCATTTGCATTTAGGTTTAGACATAGATACACCCTTTAGATAGAAACAAACATAGGTGGATACCATCGAGTACGATGGGCGTGAGGGGTGCTAACACCTTCCCCTTGCGTAACCGACTCCCATGCCTTGTTTTCTGGTCGAAAGACCTTGTCCTTGTTTCGAGTTAGGTTTCTGATATTCCTTTCCCGCGATGGGATGAATATATTAGTGGCGACTCTGATTCCATTTTTCGCGGTAGCGACACGCACAAACAGAAATCAAAACTTCAAGATCCAAAACTTTTACATAGAATGCAACACATACTTGAAAACATGGTGGTTCTAATTGTCCTAACCCAATCCCTAATGACGGGTTCCAGGCCTATACATGCTTCTAATGCAATGGAAAGAATCACTTACTTGGAAAAATGTTGATCAAGATTTGAAGAGGAATCCGATTGCTCTCTTTGTTCTTTGAAGAAGATGAATGTGAGGAACTTCGAGATGGACTCCTTTGACTGAGAAATAAACTCAGTATGATGAAGATCTTGAACTCTCAATAATAGCGACGATGATTCATGAATCTTGATAGAGGCGGTGTTGTGCAAATGAAGGAGATGATGATGATTATTGCAGCTTGATCTTAGTGGTGATGCTTGATGAAGGTAGTTATGGTGGAAGAAACGGTTATGGAGTTAAGGAATTTGTTGTGGAGTTGGTTGAAGATGGTGAGGGTGAAAGAGAGAGGAAAAAACGAGAATGAGAGAGTGAGAAAATTCTGGAAAAAGTGAAGAGAGAGTGAACTGAAAAAAATGAAGTGTGTCTCTCTTATTGTGAAGGCTCGTGATTTATATAGGATGGTGTATAAGTGTTATGGTGGGGATTAGTGTAGTGTAGCATTTTCACTTCCAAACTTAATGAACAAGCATGGAGTATTTGTAGTAAGTTTTTTGTATGCCTTTTTGCATTTCTGATTCATGCATGGCCTTTATGGGAGTGTTGCAGCCTTTCATACATGCTTGTCTTGTCCTACCACTTGTGTTCATATTACTCACTTTGGGCGTTCATATCTCAAGCTATAATTCCTTACATGACTCACTTTTTGGCTCAAATGGAAGAGGTGATGGAGTAGAATAACATTGGTGTTGGGATCTTCTGGGAATAAGGCTTGGGAGTGTAGTAAAATGGTCATGAACATATGTTACCACCACTGCCAGGGGTGTGCCCGCGCGTGGCTTGCTTTGTGCCTGAGACTTTTTGCCAAAACGAATCTTTGTAAGGTCACTACTTCAAGACTCCATATCTCAATAATCATTCGACCAAAATCAAAGGTATTTAGCTTATCGGATAGAGGGAATGGAGAAAAACACGCTGGCATTAGGCTTGTCTCAATTAGATTCTTGAAACTCCCTAAATACAGACTTGAAAATGGCATGCCATGTGTTCGTGAAAATGCATACGCGTGACTTGGGATTCTGACCTGGCCGGATGCAAGCCTTTGGCTCTGCGAAACAGTGACTTTGGGAGCTTGTAATTATTCCAATATTTGTCCAATTGACTTGATTATTGACTTGTTGAATAGAGAACATGGAAGAGAACATAAACATATCAAGATTCCATTTATAGCACACATGTGTATCTCTAAAATCAAGCTGAAATTTGGCACGCCACGTGTTTGATACGCTGCCTGGTCGTGACCTGGAAATCTGCCATGCAACTTTGGCTTCAGCAATTATGAACACCCAACTTCTCTCATCCATATCTCTTTATCTAAAACTCAAATGAGAAAACCTCCAACTACAAAGTTGTAGACCCATATCAAATGAACAACTTTCTTGTTGACCTTGTTTTAAATTGAGCCCTAGATCCAGGTGAAAAACGTGCTTGAAGTTGACTGATCATCATGCCAAAAAATATCAAAAATTTTCTAAGTGTAGAACTCTCTTTAAATGGGGGTTTCCAATCTTTTCAACCTTATATCTTTGCAACCATGATTCAAATGAAAAAACTTTGAACTACAAAGTTGTAGTGTGCCATGAGTTGAACAACTTCGATGTTTAAATATTTTCCAAAAAATGCTTCTCGCCATGTGTATATTGGTCACGAAGTTGGCTGTTCAACCATCCTAAAAAACCAAAATATTTAGAACTTTCCTCATTTGGAATTTCCCATTTTAACTACTTTCCATTTTGGGCAGGTTTTAGTTAATTCTTGATTTTTTTCATTTCTTTGATTTTCCTTGGCCGATTTTCCACCAAAAGTCGACATTTGACCATTGACCTTGACTTTGACCAAAAAGTCAACTTTTCCCTGATTTTTCCAATTCCAGATGAATTTCCCGATTAATCCGTTTCTGATCCAACTCTCAATCAATTCTCGACCAACTAAACTCAAGTGAATGACATTTCTTCAAGGCAACCATATTTTCGCATCCACAAACATTTCCTGATTAAATCTTGACCCAAAAGTCAACTGGGTTGCCTTTGGTCAAAAACCCTAATTTTAAAGGTCCTGAATTTAAGGAGAACTTCAATGGAAACGAGGCCATATAATCAGACTTCAAACCTTCTCTCTTGAATCAAGATATCTCCTAGATAGAAGCTCTCTTTTTTATCAATTTTCATGAACAATGACGATGATATGAATGAATGTATTGAGTGGATGACCTACGTGAGGTATGCATATGAATGTGACATGAAAGCCAATTGGGGGATAAATAAGTGGGCAAATTTTGGGGTGCAACAGCTGCCCCTATTCAATCTTCTTGGACCTGAATGTACAAACATCTTGTTATGGACATGAGAGGTGTAAGTGGATTGAATACCCAAAAGTACCATCAAAATTTGCATTCTGCGGTACGGCAAAGATTGTTGCATGTTATCAAGAGATACCTAGCTGAAGGTGGATCTTAAATAGATTGCTAACCTTAGTTAGACCTTGAAAAAGAAGACACAACCGTAGCGTGACTCCACAAGGAAGAAGCCATCCGTAGACGACTCTACCAAATTGCTAACCTTAGTTAGACTTTGAAAAAGAAGACACAACCGTAGCGTGACTCCACAAGGAAGAAACCATCCGTAGACGACTCTACCAAATTGCTAACCTTAGTTAGACTTTGAAAAAGAAGACACAACCGTAGCGTGACTCCACAAGGAAGAAACCATCCGTAGACGACTCTACCAAATTGCTAACCTTAGTTAGACTTTGAAAAAGATTGCTAACCTTAGTTAGACTTTGAAGAAGATTGCTAACCTTAGTTAGGCTTTGAAAAAGATTGCTAACCTTAGTTAGACTTCAAAAAGAGACACAGCCGAAGGGTGACTCGATAAAGGATGTAACCAGCCGAAGGGGAAACCGATCATATTTTGCTAACCTCAGTTAGACTTCAAAAAGAGACACAGCCAAAGGGTGACTCGATAAGGATGAAACCAGCCGAAGGGGAATCCGATCCTATTTTGCTAACCTCAGTTAGACTTCAAAAAGAGACACAGCCGAAGGGTGACTCGATAAGGATGAAACCAGCCGAAGGGGAATCCGATCCTATTTTGCTAACCTCAGTTAGACTTCAAAGAGAGACACAGCCGAAGGGTGACTCTAGATTTGAAAAGGTATGCCAATAATCATTGGACTTTATTGAAGAAGACTAGTAACAACTAGACTTTTTTGGGGATATTTATGAACACTGAATTTGAAGGCGATGCCAATAACCATTGGGCTTGACTGAAAGAAAGGCTAGTGACAACTAGAATCAATCAGGGGATGCCAGTAAACACTGGGCTTTTAGGAAGATATTAATGCTTGCGAAGCATAAGAATTACATGGATCCCTCAGGCCAAAGGCGGGGTGTAACCCTTCAAGGGTGGCAATCATTCGAGTTGCCACACACCAAGTATGATCACCCAAATGATTGAAAAATGATATTAGTTGAATGCCCACCCTCATTCGCACTCTAATCTGCACGCAGCATACGGGAAAATAACCAAGGCAAACTTGCAAGAAGCAAGAGATATCCCTTTTGCAAAAGGCAGTAAGGGGACTCACAAAAAGTGAATACAAAGAGAGGACTGGTGACGACCAGACTCTATTAGATGATGCCAGCAAACACTGGACTTTGAAAGAGGTATCGTTATTCACGGAACATAAGAACTACATGGTTCCCTTTGGCCAAAAGGCGGGGTTTAATTCTACAAGAGTGACAATCACTTGAATTGCCACACACAAAGTATGGGTTATCCAAACGATTGAGCTCAGCAAACGGGAAATAACCATAGAGACAATGATCTTGACGAAGATAGACTTTGTATCTAATCCACGCTGGAGAGAGAAAGTGAGACTTCTTCTGGGGATATACTACCTCGTGATTTTGAAACACATACAAACCTGGCTTATGCATTGATGCATGTTTTAATTTTCCCTTGCGTAATGCTCCATATTCATGGAAATGCTACGCTTTTTGTTGATGCAATGCGAATGCAATGGTTACTATATGCAAAGATGACGAGGGCCCTTTACAGAATATTCAACTGACTTGTCGATCGGACTTCGTCTCTGACCTCGGGAGAGGTAAACACCAGGGAGCATCCCTTTAGTGTTAAGAACTCTGTGGGGGTGCCAATAGATATTGGACTTTAACTTGCAAGATATACTTCTTCGTTGGCTTGAAACTTCTGACTTCTCACCATGTGCCATTGCTTGGAGGATTTTTGACATGAAGAGATTCCTTCAATTTACCATGTTGGGGATGAGAAATCTTGATGAAGAACCCTTGTTGGGAGGATTGGAACAACTCCGAGGAGAACTAAACTCCTATACTTGGGAGAGAACAAATTCTCGGGAGAAATAAACTCCTATGCTTGAGGAGAGACTTTTCTAGGAGAAATAAACTCCTATGCTCGATGAATGGAACCAAGTTTTAGGAGAAATAAACTCCTATGCTTGGGGAGAGAGTAACTTGTTGGGGAAAAGCATTGTGATACTTCTCCATTCTATGATGGCCAACCGCACTTTACGGGTGAATGACAGTTTCTTCAATACAAACCAAAAGGATCATGCCCCAGGCTGCCTGACTTGTGAAGATATCTGATTGAACAAAGACATTTGCCTCGAAAGGATCCTTACACCCCAATTACTTGAGAAACTTCTTCCCCAACATATTCAATTATTTGAAATGGTCCTCCTTGATCAACGGGTCATTGAAGAGATTTGTCGAATCTCGACGTAACTGCCCCAGATTGAGTGAGTTTGAGAGATTCCTCGACGTCACTATTTCAGATTGATTGAAATCAAGAGAGAGATTCCTCGACTTGATTAACCCTGATTGGTCTAACTTGAGACGTTAAACCTTGATTTGCTTGCCCTATATGGGATGAACTCACGAGAGAGATTCCTCGCCGTGACTGCCCCTGATTATGTACATCTTACCAGAATCCTCGAGTTTTACTTCCCTTAAGATCCCACAAATCGTGGAAGTAACTTTAGCATACTCGATGGAGTCTTCAAACTCTTCCCCTCAGGGTACTTTAATCAAAGTGCATCTACTCAACAGAGTATTCAGACTTCTCCCCTCAGGGTAATCAATCAAAGAAGGTATCAACTGATTTGCTAAATGGAGAATTCAACCCATTCCCCTCAGGGTACTTTGATCAAAGTGCATCTACTCAACAGAGTATTCAGACTTCTCCCCTCAGGGTAATCAATCAAAGAAGGTATCAACTGATTTGCTAAATGGAGAATTCAACCCATTCCCCTCAGGGTAACCAATCAAGAATAGTACCAAACTGATCAGGCTCAACGGAGTGTTCAGGCACTTGTCCCTTAATGATCAAACAACGAGGGCATCAAACTCCATATGCTCAATGGAGCCTTTATACAACTTGCTTTGAAATCAGTCTCTGAAATGATTGCTTTTTATTCTAAGGAGTTCTCAAGTCCTTTTACTTTGACATGATCAAGCTCTTCATGGATTCTCATCATGGAAACTTCCTTGATGTTTAAGCAAATGTTTTGTATGCAAAAGAATGTTAATTCTAAGAATGATAATTCTAATGCAAAGCCTATGATAGTCTTGAAGTTTAAAACTTTTTATGCAATGAGGTGGCCACCTCTTGTGAATGAAATGTAAAGCGGGCATACAATACCAACATATATATGTGTTATGCTTCATTGAGAGTCAGTTAAACGCTATCTCATTGGAGTGCGTCTTCGAAATAAACCCTGCTTCAATTAGGACTTTTAAGGGTTGTAACTTGGCCGGGTTCATGGTTTTCAGAAACAAAGGATTTTTTAGGCTCAAAATTATTTAGTACCCACCCCCTTCATGATGTTCTCCATTCCTAAGTTCAATTAACTCAACATGAGTGTTCCTCCCTCACAAAGAATTTTGAAACGGTTGAGGAATCAATGAGTTTTTTTTTTGGACATGGCAGTCGCTCAACTTTTATTCTTCTGATTCATTATCACACGACTTTGTTCTTGCTTTATTTTCACCATCATTTTTCTTTTTATTGCTATATTTTCTTTCATCCTTTTTTCTTTTCATTTTTCATCATTTTTTCTTTTTCTTTTTTTTTTGAACAAGTCGTGTGACCTCGCATTATCTTTGATTCGTTGGACGTGATTGCGACTGCCTCATTCCATGATTGATGAAGAATTACCATTGTGGTATCGTCATCTTTTGACCTCTTGGTAGATGAAGGATAACCATTACGGTTTTGACTCTCCTCAACCTTTTGAAGGATAACCATTGTTGTATCCTCAGATGCATATCATTTGTGAGTTTTGAACACTTGATCAAGTTAAATGAACACTACCCTGCCCCAGGGTTAAAATTAAGGGTTTTTTCTGAACAGAAAAGAAACTCCTACTTCAAGGCTCAAAGGGGTTGACGAGGGTCTATCTCCCTTATATCTCCGGTGTTTGGGGATTTGAAACAATGCCTGTACATCATCAGTAGGGTTTTGTTCAAAAACACACGATTAGGGATTTTGCATTTTTTTATCATCATCATTCTCCCTCCGCTCGTTCCCTAAGCAAGCAATTAGTAAAAGTTGGTATCGTAAATGCCAAAAACATTTTTTTTGTTGAGTGAAAACGAATGGATTACTTCAAGATAAACATAAACAATGCATTATGATTTCCATCCAGAAATTAACAAATTTTTACATGCTAGCAATGCTTAAACAAACAATGAAATGTTACAAATGAAAATGCATTAAAGAACTGAATGGCTGCCATTGTTGAGGAGACTTGACTCCGTATGGACTTACTGCTCTTGAATGCCTTTTGCAGTTTTGATACCCCATTGAGACTTCAGTTTGTGCATAAAACCTCTTGGAGTGGATGTGGTTGTTCTGAAATCAACGAGGACTTGAATTTTGCCTTTGAATGTCCTACCACCTTCAGTTGAATGGCTGGGTGCCCCAGCATGGTAGCCACTTAGCATTATCATATGTTTCTTCCACACCCTTTAGATTACTTCCCAGAAGAATATTCCGACAAAGGCGTACAAGAGTGGTGCATTTTTGCCTTACCTTAGGGATTCGAGCAATGCAAATGATGCAATACTCAAGATAGACAATGTCTTGCTTATCCCTCAGTCGGGAGCCCCAAGCGTAGATGTTAGAACGGTAATCACCATCATGATTGAAAGAATATTGCATATCATCGAACTCAAGAGAGCTATCCGTGGTGAGGAAGACCCAAAACAACAACAATCAGAGATATAACTGAGCACAAAGCGTTGGAATTACATCGGTTCATTTCTTATATTCTTTCTTTCTCTGTTGACGAGCAAAGGCCACTGAGAAGAAAATTTTGGGAAGAGATGACACATGATATGAAGCAACAGCTTGGAAATGAGAGATGCCTTTGCAGGACACTCTTGATTACCTCATGGAAAAAGATTCTGACGGTGTCACCCAAGAATTTGTAATGCTTTAGGGATTCGAGCAATGCGAATGGTGCAATGCTCAAGATAGACAAGGTCTTGCTTATCCCTCGGTCGGGAGCCCCAAACAACTTCCACATATGTACAAGAGATGATTACCACTTTTGCTTCAATATCCAAACCATTCGGAGTGAGAATAAACGTCCCTTGCAGTTTTTTTTACATCAGGCACAAACCAACAACATCTAAATCAGAAGAGTCACGACCTTTCATGGCGTCCAAACTTTCCTCCAAGAGGTGGAATATTTTGTCAATTTCAATAATCGGGAACCCGAAGACTTCAATGATGTGAATGCTCCTTACCAAGGATTGGAATCTCAGCATTATTTCGGCCCTTCTGATTCATAAGAACTTCTCATGAGGTAATATTAACATTGAGCCCCTGAAGTACCTGTCTCAACTCTTCTTGTCTAAAAAGAAAGAGCTTGAATAGCCTCCATACACTGATTCAGGTTGATCCCCATTTCTGTCCTCATCTCATTCAAGTACTCACAGAGTTGTTCCATCATTAACTTTCGAGCACGTAGCGGTGAGAAGTCAATTTGTTGTTGAAGTCAGAATTTGAATGGAAAGGGCCCCCATAAGCTTCTGATAGAACCATGAAATGGATGATATTATGAATGCATGTTTCATTTACGGGGATCCTAAAGTCTTTTCATCAACTTTTATTTCTCTTTTATTCTCTTTTTTTTTTTTTGCATATAACATCTTTTCTTTTTTTCTTTTCCATCTTTTCTATTTTTCTACATTTTTTTGTTTCCTCTTTTTTTTTTGGAAATAGACTTTAGAATCCCCCACAAATGAAGGGGATAGAGTAATGATGTTATGCAATGCAACAACATGGGATCAAGGTCCATATAATCTTAGTAACCACTGTACAATCCTCTGAATAACTGATGTAAAGCCTCGGTAGGTCAAATGTCATGAGATCAAAGGTCCGACACCTTTTTGAATACCAGGAGAACCAATAGTCACCAACAGAATAGAATAGTCACCAACGGTACCTGTCATGTATATCCCTCCCCACTCACAGGTGAATCTAGGTCAGGGTAGGTCAAAAGGTCTCCAGCGTTAACAGTTCTCCTGAAACACCATCATCGTTGCAAATACATGCCAACAATGGTATCTCATTTGAACCTCAACTGGTCGTGGGTCTCATGATCGCAATCAACAGAACCTGACATTCTGTTGGCGTCATGACTATCCACTCTATCCTAGGTATCCTATGTGTCAACTCTGGCCTGGGTATTGGGCCTTTTACCTCATAGAACATCCCACCCAACCTGCAAACAGAGAAAATATGTGGCCCCCACGGGGACCCATAATATAGTCCAGATGCATGCGGAAAGTAAACATGATATGCAAGCAAGAAAATAAACATGATACACAAGCATATATATACAGGATGCAAACATATAAACAAACAAAGAAACACCCAATAAATGAAACAAACAAAGGCTAGGATCGACTCGCTAAGAATGGACCAACACAGGTCTATCACATCCCCAACAGAGTCGCCAGCTGTCGCTACCGCGAAAAATGGAATCAGAGTCGCCACTAATATATTTATCCCATCAAGGGAAAGGAATACCAGGAAACCTAACTCGAAATAAGAACAAGGTCTTTCGACCAGAGAACAGGGCACGGGAGTCGGTTACGCAAGGGGAAGGTGCTAGCACCCCTCACGCCCATCGTACCCGATGGTATCCACCTATGTTTGTTTCTATCTAAAGGGTGTATCTAATGTCTAAACCTAAATGCGAATGCATGCAAAAGAAATACGGGGAAAAGAAGGAATTATTTACAAGTGTGCTCGCTTAGGCCCCGCGACCCAATGCCTACGAATCCTTTTCAGGAATCAGAGCGACCGTAGTTCGGCTCCATAGTTTCCATTTGTTTTGTGTTTTTTAGTTGAACAGCGGTTAAGGTCACAATCCACGATGCTCGACCTTTGAAGACTTATACTCCTATTTTTGGAAAGGACTTAACTTGTGCTTAAGCAAAATGAACTTTGGTTTGTGTTTTTTATGTAACTACATGATGAACAAAACCCAATACAAGGTTTCGCACCACTTCGTCACTTTGTTTTAATTCGAGCCTTTATTAAGTGTTTTAAGTGTTTTTGGTTGAGTGTTTTTTAAGGGGAATTTATTTGCGATTAGAATCACATAAAATGTATAATGGTCGAGAAGCAGATTAGGGAATGAATCCTACTCACTTCTATCCCATTATATAATGTTCAAGAAACAGATTAGGGAATGAATCCCACTCATTTCTATCCCATTAATTAATGTTTGAGAAACAGATTAGGGAATGAATCCCACTCATTTCTCTCCCATTAAATAGTGACCGAGAAACAGATTAGGGAATGAATCCCACTCATTTCTATGCCACAAAGTGATTGAGAAACATATTAGGGAATGAATCCCACTCATTTCTCTATCACTTTCTTAATGTGATTCGCATCTTTATTTATTAGTGTTTTAATGTTGAAAAAGAAAAAGAATGAACAAAGGGGAACTAACCTATTCTCTAATCTAAGTTGTTCTATTCTACAAGTGGCCCTAAGGTCAAGGATAAGGGATCTCTACCTATGTTATCATGCATAGATTACAACCTAGGTTGTTCTATGTGACTAATCTTAATGAAGATTGAAGTCACCGCCCTAAGGGAACATGGTAAGCATATAGTAAGAGATAAGAAAAAGCAACAAGCAAGGTAGGTGACTTAATGAAGTCCCTAACCAAGTCTACTCCTAAGAGAGACTACACACAATGAATCCCAAGAGAAAACAATCCACAAAAGGTGGAGGAAGAACAAACAAATGTCGCCTCTTAAACTAACAACAATCGAAGTGTGAAAGAAGAGGAAAGGCATGAGAAAGAGGGAAGAAAGCCCTAGGGCAGTAGCAAATCAAGGGAATTAGTGTCCTAAATCAAACACAAAAGCATCATGGCAACGCACGAAAATATTCACAAGAAGTTTCCAAATTATCAACTCTCAACCGTGGCGCTATTCTCTCTCATCTTCACCAAACCATAAAAAACCTTCACTCTTTCAACTCTCATCTTCAACAACTTCCACCATCAATCATCCTTTTCCACCTCCTTATTCAACAATCCAGAGCATCTTTCATAGACTTTCATCATCAAGATCATACACCTCAAGATCCGTGATCACAATCATCATCCATGGATGTTTCGAGCAAGATCAGAATCCTTCTTCAACATGTGCGATACTGAGTTTATTTCTCATCCAATGCAGTGATTCTATGAAGCTTTTCATCATCACCATCATCATCACAAGCTCGGATTAATAATACTCTCTTGCTCCTATCCTCGATTCAAGGTCAAATAAGTAAGCTCTCGTTTTCCCTTGCATTTAGCAGCACGTATAGGTCTGGAATTCCCACCATCAGGGATATGGGTTAGGACAATTAGAACCACCTTGTTTTCAAGTATGTGTTGCATTCTATGTAATAGTTTTGATCTTGAATCTTGATTCTGTTTGTTGGAAATGCTGTTGATTTCGTATGTGATTCTTGTGCTAAATTCCCTTGAATGCTTAGAAGGATAGTGATGTGTGTGGATTGGATTCTGTGAAGTTTGTTAGTTTTAGGGCTTTTATGATTGTTCTCGGTTTGCATGTTAGAGGGAAAATTAAGGAAAACGGAGTCCATATTCGGAATCTACGCGAAAAAACAAGGAGAACAATGGTCTCATTCGTCGTTTTTAGGAACCGGCAATCGCCGGCGCCGCCGTGGGGGGCGGTGTTTCGTTGGAGAAGACGGTGAACAGTACCTCCATGGTACTGTTCACGTCAGCATGCATCTCATTTCTTTTTTTTTTCTTTTTTTTCTTTTTTCTTTATACTTTTATTCTTGTGTTTTTGTTTTATTATAATGATTAGAAAGTGAGGTGTCCCTCTATGATTGGCTCTAGCTTTTATTTTGTCTTTTATAACTTAAAACTAAGTGACCAATTGATATAGTCATGGGATATTCCTTGTCACGTTACTTTCTTTTCTTCATGCCATATGAATGATAAATGCCATATGATGTACACTTGACCCTTTTGTCACGTTTCAAAAAGAAATAAGAAAACCCATATGATGTAATCACATGATATAACAAAAATGACATGTTGATAATGAAAATGAATAAATGAATGGTGGTGTTATATGATAATGGGCCTGAAATTTTCATTTTTACACCCTCTAGGTTCAGGCCCATGCGCCTTTTAATTGAATTTCAGTTCATGTCTCAATTTCTAATGCACCTCCTGCTTGCTTTAAATTCTCTTTTATTTCAATTTTGTTTCTCTTCTAACTTTTGATTCATAAACTCGTTTTCACTCAAATAAAAAATATGCAAAAATATGTTTTAGATATTTTAATGTGTGTAGGTAATTTTAGTATTTTTTATAGATTTTTAGAAATTAGTTTACTATTTTTAATAAATCTTTTCTTCACACATGTTCATTCTCTTTTTATGTTTGATATGTTTTGCAATATAATTTGGTTAAAGGCCTTAGGAATAGAATTTAATTGCCATTTTTTGTGTGATATCAGTAGACTCATATACCATATTGTGTGTAAAAAATGAAGTTCCAATTCCTTGTTTTGGTTAGGTTTTCTCTAGGTTTTCTATACCCGATTAATGTGCGTTCCTAAACGGATAACCATGTGAATTTGACTTATAATTTTCTTTGCATTTATGCAATTGACTTAGGTTCTTCTTGTACATATAATTAGAGATGTCTAGAGGTCCTAAGACCTGTAATTAGATTTTTAAATTGTTTCTTCTTATTTTTAATTGAATTTTCCTTTCTTACATGTAAACAACTTGCTTTTGATTAACGATTGTACCATAACTTATCCAAATGACCTATAATTTTGTATGAAACTTCGTGACTTGATTCCATGATTGTTTAGACACCTATTAGAGGTTATTAGCTACTGACTTCCATCATTTTATTGCATCTTTCTAACTTCATTCACAATTTGAATTTACTAACTAGTTTTGACCTAGTTTTGTCTAGTTTTTGTTAGAACTTTGTGTTGTTTCAAGCTAATTGACTAACATAGATTGGATTGAGGTATTAGACCTATATAAGAATTAATATGCTACTGACTTCAATTTTAGCTCATGTTTTCATTCGCTTTTTGTTTTGATTAATTGATGCTTGTTCGCTAATTGTTAAGTGACGATTCATGCGATACTTTGGCAACTTCTTGTGAATATTTTCGTGCGTTGCCATGATGCTTTTGTGTTTGATTTAGGACACTAATTCCCTTGATTTGCTACTTCCCTAGGGCTTTATTCCCTCTTTCTCATGCCTTTCATCTTCTTTCACACTTCGATTGTTGTTAGTTTAAGAGGCGACATTTGTTTGTTCTTCCTCCACCTTTTGTGGATTGTTTTCTCTTGGGATTCATTGTGTGTAGTCTCTCTTAGGAGTAGACTTGGTTAGGGACTTCATTAAGTCACCTACCTTGCTTGTTGCTTTTTCTTATCTCTTACTATATGCTTACCATGTTCCCTTAGGGCGGTGACTTCAATCTTCATTAAGATTAGTCACATAGAACAACCTAGGTTGTAATCTATGCATGATAACATAGGTAGAGATCCCTTATCCTTGACCTTAGGGCCACTTGTAGAATAGAACAACTTAGATTAGAGAATAGGTTAGTTCCCCTTTGTTCATTCTTTTTCTTTTTCAACATTAAAACACTAATAAATAAAGATGCGAATCACATTAAGAAAGTGATAGAGAAATGAGTGGGATTCATTCCCTAATCTGTTTCTCAATCACTTAGTGGCATAGAAATGAGTGGGATTCATTCCCTAATCTGTTTCTCGGTCACTATTTAATGGGAGAGAAATGAGTGGGATTCATTCCCTAATCTGTTTCTCAAACATTAATTAATGGGATAGAAATGAGTGGGATTCATTCCCTAATCTGTTTCTTGAACATTATATAATGGGATAGAAGTGAGTGGGATTCATTCCCTAATCTGCTTCTCGATAATTATACATTTTATGTGATTCTAATCGCAAATAAATTCCCCTTAAAAAACACTCAACCAAAAACACTTAAAACACTTAATAAAGGCTCGAATTAAAACAAAGTGACGAAGTGGTGCGAAACCTTGTATTGGGTTTTGTTCATCATGTAGTTACATAAAAAACACAAACCAAAGTTCATTCTGCTTAAGAACAAGTTAAGTCCTTTCCAAAAATAGGCGTATAAGTCTCCAAAGGTCGAGCATCGTGGATTGTGACCTTAACCGCTGTTCAACAAAAAAACACAAAACAAATGGAAACTATGGAGCCGAACTACGGTCGCTCTGATTCTTGAAAAGGATACGTAGGCATTGGGTCGCGGGGCCTAAGCGAGCACACTTGTAAATAATTCCTTCTTTTCCCCGTATTTCTTTTGCATGCATTCGCATTTAGGTTTAGACATTAGATACACCCTTTAGATAGAAACAAACATAGGTGGATACCATCGACTCCCGTGCCCTGTTCTCTGGTCGAAAGACCTTGTTCTTATTTCGAGTTAGGTTTCCTGGTATTCCTTTCCCTTGATGGGATAAATATATTAGTGGCGACTCTGATTCCATTTTTCGCGGTAGCGACAGATGGTATCACGCTTAAAGCTCTTCAAAGTCAGAGGACAGAAGATGCTCTGCACC
The DNA here is from genome assembly GCF_029867415.1 of Vicia villosa. Classification (NCBI taxonomy): domain Eukaryota; kingdom Viridiplantae; phylum Streptophyta; class Magnoliopsida; order Fabales; family Fabaceae; genus Vicia; species Vicia villosa. Next base: position 52,618,579 of record NC_081184.1, read on the forward strand.
AAAGCTGATGACTCTGATATTCAAACGTTGTTATCTACAAATCTGAGTCCAGAAGAAAGTACAAGATGAAAGGCTGTAACGTCAAATCTCTGACTGACAAAAGGAACGTTAGAAGCTACAAAAGGCAAAGTCAGTAAAAGCTGCAAAAGCATGGCTCGAGGTAGTTGACAAAAGTGTGTAACATTAAATGCAGCGTTGTACTATTCACGCAAAGCATTAAATGCTCTGAACGATCATTTCCTCTCAAACGCCTATATATAGAAGTTCTGATCAGAAGCAAAATACAACACTTGCGCAAAAATTACAGAAACGCTGTCAAAATCAAAAGCCAAAGAACCTCATCTTCAACCTGACAACTCTTTGTAATATTTAGTGAGTGTTAAGAATTAGAACTTAAGAGAAATATCACAGTTGTGATTACAGCTTTATTAGAAGCAATCCAAACTCTTGTAAACATTTATTTTACATTGATTGTAAAAGATTTCCTAGAGTGATCAAGTTGTGATCTGTAGACTCTAGAAGACTTAGAGCGTATCTAAGTGGAAAACCATTGTAATCAGTTGGATTAGTGGATTAAATCCTCAATCGAGGTAAATCACCTTGTCAGGGGTGGACTGGAGTAGTTTGGTTAACAACGAACCAGGATAAAAATAATCGTGTTCATTGTTTTTATCCTCCAAGTTTTTGAGTTACACTTATTCAATCCCCCCCTTTCTAAGTGTTTTTCACTCCTTTAATTGGCATCAGAGCGCCGGTTCTAGGTGCAAGCACTTAACCGTGTTAGACAAAAGATTCAGGGATAAAAACACAAAGTCAAAATGGTTGAAACAAGTTCATCTACTCCTACTCCTGAACACAACAATGGTAACAATGGAAGTAGTAGCTTTAATTGCTACAATAGACCACCAATCTTTGATGGTGAAAATTTTGAGTATTGGAAGGATAGGCTTGAAAGTTACTTTATTTGTCAAGATGGTGACTTATGGGACTTAGTGTTGGATGGTTACATACATCCTGTGAATGCACGAGGAGTCAAGATTACAAGACAAGCCATGAGTGATGATCAAAAGAAAGAATTCAAGAATCATCACAAGTCAAGGAACATATTGTTAAATGCTATCTCTCATGTTGAGTATGAGAAGATAACAAACAGAGAAACAACTCATGATATCTTTGAATCCTTAAAGATGACTCATGAGGGTAATGCTCAGGTAAAGGAGACCAAAGCTCTTGCTCTAATCCAGAAGTATGAAGCATTAGAGATGGAGGAAGATGAGAACATTGAAGCAATGTTTTTAAGATTCCAGACTCTAACTGCTGGATTAAGAGTGCTAGACAAAGGCTACACTATAGCTGATCATGTAAAGAAGATCACCAGAAGCTTACCCAGAAGATGGGGACCATGGTGACTGCATTCAAGATTGCCAAGAATCTGAATGAGGTGTCTCTTGAGGAGCTGATAAGTGCCCTAAGGAGTCACAAGATTGAGCTGGATGCAAATGAGCCTCAAAAGAAAGGTAAGTCTATTGCATTAAAATCTAATAATAAAAAATGCATTAATGCTTTTCAGGCTGAAGAAGAAGATTCTGAAGACTCAGAATCAGAAGAAGAAGAAGATGAACTGTCTCTAATATCCAGAAGAGTAAATCAACTCTGGAAAAGCAAGCAGAGAAAGTTCAAAAACTTCAAGAACTTCAAAAGACCTGAAAAAGGAGAATCTTCTGGACACAGAAGATCGACAAGAAGAAAGTGACGTGTGTCATACCCCGAAATTTGCCCATCTCATTTCATCTGAAGGGTACAAGAGATTATAGGTCCTCCAAAAGTCAACAAGAAATACCTTTTAGGTCAAAGCTCATAACTTGAGCATGGAAGATCCAATCGAGGTGAAAACCAAAAGGAGGTTTTAAAGGATTCATCAGGCTTTCTAAAAAGTCCTGGAACATGGTTATATGGCAAAGATTGAAGGAGATACAAGGCGCACAAGTTGGCAAAATTTCAAGGAATACCTAAAAAAAAAACCCTAAATGAAGAATTTTGATTTTCTTGATTAATAGGCCTAAGGTTTCCATTTCAAACATGGTCATGACCTTGTATGAGACCTCTAAATCCATATTCACCCTTCTATAATTTTATTGACTATTTATTTGGATTTTTATTCATTTAAATATCAAATAAATTAAGAAAATTATCAAAATAAATAGGTTAATTTGCATGACTTTGGTTTTAATCCTATAAGGGCCTATATGACAACATGAAATAAAAAGAATTTTTGGTTTGCATGGCCCATGAGAGAAATTATCCAAAATAGAAAGGAAATGACATAATTTTCTAATTTCCCTAAGGGCATGATTTGGGCTACTTTTCTTTAACCTAATCCATGCCATATAAAGAGAAGAAGGAAGTCAAAGGGGAGAGGGAGGACCAGAAAAAAAAGGAGGACCGAAAAAAAAGGGGTTGGAGAAATCCTGATGTTTTGACTAATCTTCAAACATTGACCCAAGGCTATGGGGGCAACTTCTACCGAGGCAAGAATGCTGGGGAATTTGTCTTGAATCTCCTTCATGTATGCAGCCGTAACCACCTCTCCTCCGCCGGCAGCCACCATCTCCTCTCTATCTCGATCCACACCAGCTCCAACCACCGTCCTGCATCAACCACCATCATCGATGCAGCCATGTCTCCGCCGGCAGCCACCATCCCCTTCGCCCAAAACGCCTTGAATCGGATTCCCATGGCCATGATTAAAGGTAGAAAATTACGGCTTCCAACCTGTGCGTGTAAGTTTTTATAAGTTATTTTTGTGCTTCCGTGTTTCGATTTGTGTTTGCAATCTTTCGGTGCTGTTTAAATTCATATCAAAATGCAGGGATCGAATAGTGTTGCGATTAAGGTGTTTCAATCTGTGCGTTGGGGAGTTCGATTCAAGAGCGACCATAGGCCAAATTGAGAGCGTTGTTGGATTCATAAGGACGTTTATGATCGATTTGTGCTACTTGTGCATGTCTGTGTCGTGTTTATGAAGGTTTCGCCATGGCCGGATCAAAGGAGAAGGCGCGAAGGTGATGAGGAACAGTAACGGCGCTGTGTTTTTTTTTTAATTTTTTTAACGTCGTTTAATCGCTGATATAGATCTCGCGCCAAATTGATATCAGCAAGTGAAATTGGCTGGGTTGGTGAAGCGCATATGTGTTTGAGAGACATAACCTGGGATCGATCCTTACCGAGGACACATTTTTTCTCTATTTTCCTTGACAATTCACACTACCAGATCACACGCAATAAGTGGTATTCGCCCCATGGTGTACCCGCTGCAGCCAGCCGTTGGATCTCTGGCAAACAAGATCCAGCGCTCCAGGAATGCAGTATTCACCATAGACATTCAGGACATGCCCACACGCAATAGAAGCCAGGTTTTTACATTTTTTTCCTTATTATTTAAATATTTAGGTTAAGTGAGGGTTTAACTATATTTAATTTAACTTATTTGTTTAATTAGGTTTAGAATAATAAAAATGGGGTTAGGCTAAATAATTAAATTAGGATTTAGGATTTTCCCGATTATTTCGATTATATCGATCTAATTTATTTAATTAATTTTAACTATAAAAATCACAAAAACCTTACAAAGGTTTATAATATTAGGGTTCGACCAATCCCATTGGCCACTTGGCCGAAGTCATTGGATTTAATTTGTTACTCGCTCCGATTAAACCTATTAGTCGAAATGATTAACAATCGATTAATTTAATTAATAAAATCCCATAATAAAAACATCAATTCTAACTTCCCCTTTAACGGATAAATGACGGATGAATATCTATTTCATCCCGTCTTCGAATTAGTCGACTCTCTATGTCGTACTGATCAAATATCTGAATAATGCAATAAAAATATACATAAATTAAACTACATTCAATTTGCTGCCAGCAACGATCAATCTATCGATCTGAGTAACCAACAATGCCCCTTAACCCGTTAGCTATACTGACCAAATCTATTGGTCACCGCATCTAACGGTGCCATATCAAATCAGGGTTGTACGCCCGAACATTCAAAACACACTAAACCACGACACTACGGATATTTATCCTAGGCAACTCAAAATGCCTTTCTGATCAAATTCAAACTACGATAGGCCATTCAAAAAGCCTTCAAACAACCTCATACTAATTCAAAGGCGTACAACCCTGTGCCCGAACTACGTTGACTCTGATTCTCCCTAAGGATATACGTAGGCACTTGGATAACCAAGGCGAGTCCCCCTCCCTAAAATCTCATTTTTCCCCTATTCATATCCTTAGCTATTAACCTTAACTTTTAGCCATAAAACTTGACCCTTAGATTCAAAGCCAATAGGAAAGGGTTGAGGGTGCCTAACACCTTCCCTCGACCTGATTATAATAACTTACCCTGATCTCTTAACTGCGTAGGGTTTCCTATTCGCCCTTCAGAATAGGTGGCGACTCTAAACCTTTAATTTTAGGGCAGGTTGCTACAACGTGTTATGAATGTAAAGAGCCTGGACACTACAAGAGTGAATGTCCAAAGCTTCAGAGGGAAAAGCCCAAGAAAAGATTTGAAAAGAAGAAAGGCTTAATGGCTACTTGGGATGACTCAGACTCTTCTGATCAAGAGTCAGACTTTGAAGATGAGCAGGCCAACATAGCATTAATGGTAACAATTTACGCTGGTGAAGAGTCTACTTCTGATTCAGACTTTGATGAGGTATTTTATGAACTTACTAGAGAAGACCATATTTCCAGTTTATCTGAACTTCTGGAAGTTAAAAGTCAACTTAGTATCAAATACAAAAAGCTTAAAAAGCTCTTTGAATCTGAAACTAATAGGCTTGAAAAAGAAAATTCTAAACTTAAGGAAAAAGTTTTAAAATTATCCAAAGATGTTGAATCATATTCAAGTTCAGAAAAGTCTATTCCAAGTACTAATAATATTCTGAAGGAATATGACTTAAGTTTTAGAAAGTTACTATCTAGAGGTATTGGCAGAAGTCAGCTAGCCTATATGATATATGGAGTAAGTGGAATCAAGAGAATAGGCATAGGCTTTGAGGGTGAAACCCCATACAAACTTGAACCTGTTGATGAGATGATTATCAAATACAAACTTTTGTATGCACAGTTCAAGTTTGGCCATTCTAATGATATTAAGCACACATCTCACTCTAAGAGTTTCCACATAAAACACACCAAGAAATATGTTGCTACACAATCTAGAAAATCTTATGTAAACCTCATGCTAAATCTCAGTTTAATCAGAACTTGAGAAGAACTAACCCAAATGGACCCAAAAGAATGTGGGTACCTATGGAAAGATAATTCCTGTTGCAGATCTCCTTCAAGGCTCAAAAGACAAAGGCAAACATGTCATGGTACCTGGACTCTAGGTGCTCACGACACATGACAGGAAGAAGGTCTATGTTCCAAAGCATGGAACTTAAATTTGCTGGAGAAGTAAAGTCTGGAGGGAACCAGAAGGGCAAAATCATTGGCTCTGGAACCATATGCATTGGTAACTCTCCCTCTATAACTACTGTTCTTTTAGTATATGGATAAGCTCATAACCTTTTGTCCATAAGTCCATTAAGTGACAATGGTTATGACATAATCTTCAATCAACAGTCTTGTAAAGCTATTAGTCAGAAGGATGGCTAAATCCTATTTACAGGCAAGAAAAGGAACAACATTTATAAGATTGATCTTTCAGATCTAAAGAATCAAAAGGTTACTTGCCTTTTGTCTGTTAGTGAAGAGCATTGGGTCTGGCACAGAAGATTAGGTCATGCTAGTTTGAGAAATATTTCTCAAATTAAAAAACTTAATCTGGTCAGAGGACTCCCTAATCTGAAATATAAATCAGATGCTCTTTGCGAAGCATGTCAGAAAGGGATGTTTTCAAAACCTGCATTCAAGTCTAAAAATGTTGTCTCTTCCTCTAGGCCGCTAGAACTTCTCCACATTGATCTTTTTGGCCCAGTCAAAATAAGTTCAATTAGAGGGAAGAAATATGGATTAGTCATCGTAGACGATGATAGCAGATGGACGTGTGTAAAGTTCTTGAAACACAAGGATGAGTCACATACTGTGTTCTTTGACTTCTGCACTCAGATTCATCCTGAGAAGGAATGCAAAATCATAAAGGTCAGAAGTGATCATGGTGGTGAATTTGAGAACAGATTCTTTGAAATTTATTTCAAAGAAAATGGTATTGCCCATGATTTCTCTTGTCCTAGAACTCCACAGCAAAATGGAGTTGTAGAATGAAAGAATAGGACTCTACAAGAAATGGCCAGAACCATGATCAATGAAACCAATATGGCCAAGCATTTCTGGGCAGAAGAAATTAACACAGTGTGTTATATTCTGAATAGAATAGCCATAAGACCTATTCTTAATAAGACTCCTTATGAATTGTGGAAGAACAGAAAGCCCAACATTTCTTATTTCCATCCATTTGGATGTGTATGCTTTATTCTGAATACTAAAGATCATCTGCATAATTTTGATTCTAAAGCTCAGAAGTGTTTTCTACTTGGATATTCTGAACGCTCAAAAGGCTACAGAGTATACAATACTGAAACTCTGGTAGTTGAAGAATCAATCAATATCAGATTTGATGATAAGCTTGGCAATGAAAAGCCAAAGCAGTTTGAGAATTTTGCAGATATAGATATATCTATCTCAGATCATGAAGAACCCTCTTTGGAGATTCTCTGAATATCTGAAGAGCCAACACTTAGAAGATCTTCTAGACTAAACTCTGCTCATTCAAAAGATATCATCATTGGAAAGAAAGATGATCCCATCAGAACTAGAGCATTCCTAAAGAACAGTGCAAAATGTCAATTTGGTCTAGTATCTTTGATTGAGCCAACTTCTGTTGATCAAGCTTTGGAAGACGCTGACTAGATAATTGCCATGCAAGAAGAGCTAATTAAGTTTACAAGGAATAATGTCTGGGATCTGGTTCCAAGACCAAAAGGATTTAACATCATTGGAACTAAGTGGGTCTTCCGAAACAAGCTGAGTGAGAAAGGTGAAGTCATCAGAAACAAAGCCAGACTGGTTGCTCAGGGCTATAGTCAGCAAGAAGGCATTGACTATACAGAAACCTTTGCACCAGTGGCCAGGTTAGAATCTATTCGTTTATTAATTTCATTTGCCACTCAGAATAACATCACTCTGTATCAGATGGATGTTAAGAGTGCTTTCTTAAATGGTTATATAGATGAAGAAGTTTATGTCCACCAACCTTCTGGTTTTGAAGCGTCTATGTCTCCAGAACATGTTTTTAAGTTAAATAAATCATTATATGGTTTGAAGCAAGCTCCCAAAACTTGGTATGAAAGATTAAGTTCTTTCCTTCTGGATAATGGTTTCAGTAGAGGAAAAGTGGATACAACTCTCTTTTGTAAAACCTTTAAAAAGGATATTTTAATTTACCAAATTTATGTTGATGATATCATATTTGGAACATCTAATGCTACACTTGGAAAGGAGTTTGCTAAGTCTATGTAGGCAGAGTTTGAAATGAGCACGATGGGAGAATTCAAGTACTTCCTAGGCATTCAGATTAATCAATCTTCTGAAGGAACTTATGTTCATCAGACCAAGTATGTGAAAGAACTTCTGAATAAGTATAATCTGTTAGAAAGAAAAGAAGCAAAGACTCAAATGCATCCAATGTGTGTATTAGGTAAGGATGAGGTAAGCAAGAAGGTTGATCAGAAACTCTATAGAGGTATGATTGGATCTCTTCTATATCTTACTGCTTCTAGGCCTGGTATTTTATTCAGTGTATGCTTGTGTGCTATATTCCAATCAGATCCTAGAGAATCTCACTTAACTGTTGTTAAGATAATTTTGAGGTATCTGAAAGGTACTACTAATGTTTGTTTATTCTACAGAAGATCTGAAGAATACAACTTAGTAGGATATTGTGATGCTGATTACGCTGGAGATAAAGTTGAAAGGAAAAGTACTTATGGAAGCTATCAGTTTCTGGGTAGTCATCTGATCTCCTGGTACAGCAAGAAGCAAGCTACCATTGCACTCTCAACTACAGAAGCAGGATATGTTGCTGCTGCTGGATGTAGTACACAGATGCTCTGGATGAAAAGTCAGCTAGAAGATTATCAGATATATGAGAGTAACATTCCTATATTCTGTGATAATACTTCTGCTTTTTGTTTATCTAAGAATTCTATCTTACATTCTAAAGGTAAACATATTGAGATTAAACATCACTTCATTAGGGACTATGTTCAGAAGGGTGTTCTTTCTTTAAACTTTGTGGATACAGAACATCAGTGGGCTGATATCTTCACAAAACCCGTTGCTGAAGATAGGTTTAAGTTCATTCTGAAGAATATCAGTATGGATTTATGCCCAGAATGAAAGGATGAGAAGATCTGATATATGGATTAGATTTGAAATGTGTATTTATTTTTCTTATCAGATGTTCTGGATATATTGATCATTTAGATACTCTGATTCTGTTATTGCTAACGTTTCATATGTCTAAATTGATCCAGAATTTCTGTTTAAGCAAAACAGCTGTCACCGGCTATTCCAAAAGATGACTACATGTTCATTCTGAAGGGACCAGCATGCGTGCAGTGATGAGATGTCGCCCTAGGTAACTGTGCAAATCATTTCAAATCTCACGCTATCTCTCCTAACGCCATTCAGCATTAAATGTGATTGATTCTCTGCATTTTGTAACTGTTCTTTCTTAGAATCTCATTGCATTTTTTCGCGTCCGTGGCTATTTAAACTCATCTCATTCATTTTCCCTCTTTTCACGCATTCATCATCTCATTGTTTATGCATTTCTGCCTCTTCTTCTCCCTTTTCAAAAACCCTAAAAAGGAACCTAGAAATCTCAGTAGTGCTTCAATGACTTCTTCTTCAAAGCAACATGTTGGTTCATCTTCTCAACAACAAAATCAAGATCAACAGCAACAACAACTTGTTGCACAGAAGACTTATTCAATTCCTTTGAATGAATTAGAGGTTATCTGCGAAACAATGGTTGATTTAGATAACCTTGAAGCACATGATATTCATCTGAACGATGCCATGACTTTTCAAGGATGGCAAGCGTTCTTCTATCGTTTGTGTGGGCCAGTCTATCCAGATTTAGTGAAATAATTATGGGTTCATGCAACAGTCATGCCAAAGGCGATTCTCTCTATTATTCATGGTGAACTTTTCTCCATTACAGAAAACTTTCTAAGGAAGTTGTTTGGGTTGGTAACCATTGAAGGTGTTTCTGGAGCTATTCCAGGTAGAATAGAGTGGGAGGTTGTGTATGAAGAAATCTTCACGAAAGGAGTAGAATCTACAGAAATCAAGGAACTGAAGCCTTCCTAAAAAATCTTGGCTAAGATTCTTCTGGGTTGCATCTACCACAGAAAGGCAACAGTTTCTTCAGACTATGTTAGCAAGAACCAACAATACATCCTGTATTGTATTGGTAAACAGGAAAAGGTGGATCTTCCGTTCATCATCTTCAATCACATGTGGCAGCATGTGAAGGAATCCAAAGATGAATTTAGATTGAAGAACCCTAAGTACAAGAGAAACATTATTCCTTTTGGAAGGATCATTACAGATCTTCTGGTTCAAACAAAAATTGTTGAGGATCTGGAGAAAGCTGGCATTATCAAGGATCCGTATACAATGATTGGAAGCACCATGAATGCTCATACTGTGAAGAAGATGGGCTTAATTGAGACCATTGGTGCTACTCCCCAATTGAACACTGAAGTTCGGTCTAGAAAAGCTCCTGCTCTGGCTGACTTTGAGTTGTTCTTCAGAAATGAACATCCAGAAGTTGTTGTCCAATACATTGCTATGCACAATGAGGAAGGTTCTGACTATGATCCTATATGGATAAGCAAGCAAAAACTTGCCACTACTGCTAATCAAGTTCCAGAAGTAGTGCAAGAAAAAGAAAGAAGGACGAAAATAAAGCTAGACCTACCAGAAATGAGAAAAAAAGAGAAGAAGGAGAAGAAAGAAGAAAAGAAAGAAGAAAAGAAGGAAGAAAGGAAGGAAGGAAAAAAGAAGGAAGAGAAGAAGGAAAAGAAGGAGGAAGAGGAGAATGGAAAGAAGAAAGTGGATAAGAAGGAGAAGCAGAAAGAAAAGTAGAGAAAAATTGTTGGAGAAGGACCTGCTAGGCCTCAGAAGAAGAAACGACCTTCAGGTATTGTAATTTCTGAACCTGGTTCTGCTCCTGTTTTAATTTCAAATAATGTATCAACAGAAGCTCCACCAGATATTTCACCAGAAAAAGACCCAGCAAAACCACCTCCAACCACCAAAGTTTCTAACCCTCCATCTTCACCCAAGTCTAAAGGCAAAACGCCTATTCTTGATTCTGAACCTCCTATTTCTGAACCTATTCTTGAACCCACTCCTCTAAACACCATTACTCCTCCTCACGCCATTATTTCCACTTCTCAACCTCCTCCACATTCCAACTATGAACCCGTTGACACTGTTGTGTTATTTCACCTCCCCCCATCTGAATCCTCTCTTTCTGATTCTTTCATCCGCCTCATGCAATCATATAATCGTAAAAACAAACCATCTTCTAACCCCGTTGTCGTAGTCATTGACTCAGACAATGAAGTCGAATCCTCTCACCAAACATCCTCTTCAGAAACATTATTTGTTCTTGATAGGGAATCTCAACCCTATGCTTTCTTTCACCAAGATAAGCCAATCTCCTATCTCAATCCAAAATCTCCAATCTCACCTCCCAGAACAAAACCTCCAAAACCTTCTGTTGATGCACGTTTTGATTTTTTAAATAACCAGGTCAGGAAAGGTTTAGAAGTTCTGAAGGTTGCTCATGACTCCAAGCTGGATCATGTAGCTGCTGGTAAGCTCTGGAGAGATTTTGGTAAGGAAATTCAGGAAGACTTTCTAGATCTTCAGAAAGATTGTTTGGCTAATGCTCCTGGTCCTGCTGGACTCTATTTGGAGTATGATGATGGAAAATACTATCATCCTATCACCAATTGGAAGCCTCTTGAGGAAAAGCCATTTGTTGATGAGTTAGAAGAAGAAAATCCTCTGGAAATTGTTGTGTGGAAGCCACATCCATACAAGGTTCTGACTGGAGATTTTCAAATACTGTTCAACTGGTATAGGGGGAACCCTCTGGAGAAGGCCCCTAATATGGTTTACCCAGAATTTGAGTATCCTCCAGAACCTGAAATTCATGTGTTCAAAGAGTCTTCTACTGAAGATATTCCTGCTGAGGAAATTCAAGAAGATGTGCAAATGGTTGAAGCTGATGCTGATCACCCTGTTCTGGATAATAGCCTTGATGCTTCTTCTGTTGGTCCTTCTACCTCTGTACTGCTGAACACTTTGAAGGAACTCCAACAGAATCAAGCTACTTTGGCTAGTCATCTGGATAAGCAAGATGACACCAATGCTGAGTTCAGAAATTGGATGAAGACCCAAGAAGAAACCTCCAAAAAGCAAGCTGAAGACACTTCTGAGATTAAGAGCCTTCTGGCCACCTTAGCCTATAGGTTTATCCAGTTGTAGTCTGTCTCGTGTCTTAGTTAGTTTTTCTTGGTTTTTGCATCTGTTTGCTTGCATCTTCTTTTGTATTCTCTTTTCATTCTTATCAATGAAATATTATCTTTTTCTTTCTTCACTTTGTGTGTCTTTCATCTGAATCTTTTATATTTTTTGATGTTATGACAAAAAGGGGGAGAAACGTGATAATTGAATTGATTTATAATATCAGTTGTTGGGCTTAAGTCTCAACATTCCTAACAATTATTTGCAAGTTTTCTGTCTATTGATAGTTTTTGCAGGAATGTGATATTCTGGACAAGCTCAATATGAGAAGCAAATACATGGGAAAAGCAATTCTAAAGCTCTTACAGAATTGAAGCAAGCTTAGTGCTCTGAAGCTTCGAGATCAGAAGCAAGCATTGCTTTGTTAAACCAGAAGCTCTGATACAAGAAGTCTCAAGATCTGATGGCTCAGATACAAAGAAGACTGAAGATATAGATCTTTGATACAAGTGATCACAAAGAGAAATTCAAAGCTCTGAAGCTGTCCAATGGAAGCTCTGAAGAGAAGCTCTGAATGTTCTGAAGTTCTAGTTCAAGTGAAAGTCTCAACTAAAATGGAAAAATACTCAGGGAAGTCTTTTACTTATAAATTCTTCCAGTATTAATTTCAGGGGGAGATTGTTAATCTCAGGGGGAGACATATTCACACACTCTGAATTATATGCTTATGCTATATATCTGTGTAATTGTCTTTGTTCATCTGATATTCTGGATACAAATTCATATCAATTCTGTATGTTTTTGTCATCATCAAAAAGGGGGAGATTGTTAGAACAAGAAATGTTCTGATAAATATTCTTAGTTTTGATGATAACATTATGTATGAATTTTGTATAAGACAATATGGTACTCTAATCCTTTACGTTTTCCATTTTAGGAAAAGTATAAAAGAGTATGCATAAATCAGCGTTCAGAAGCACTGACCCAGAAGTTCTGGATGGCTTCATCAGAACATGCTCTGGCAATGTCATCAGAAGATGGTCCTGCAGAATCAGAACATGAATTGAAAGCATCGGAAGAATAGAAGTAAGAAGTACAAGCTCGATTTTTGTATATGAAAGATAAAGCGAGCATACGATACCAACAGAGATATGTGTCATGCTTCATTGGGAGTCAGTTAAACGTTATCTCATCGGAGTGTGTTTTCAAAATAAACCCTGCTTCAATTAGGACTTTTACAGGTTGTAACTTGGCCTGGTTCATGGTTTTCAGAAAACAAAGGATTTTTAGGCTCGAAGTTATTTGGTGCCTACCCCCTTCATGATGTTCTCCAGTCCTAAGTTCAGTTAACTCGATATGAGTGTTCATCCCTCACAAGGAATTTTGAAATGGTCGAGGAATCATGAGGTTTTACGGACATGGCAGTCACTCACCTTTTATTCTTCTAATTCATTATCACACGACTTTGTTCTTGCTTTACTTTCACCATCATTTTTTCTTTGCCTTTCATTTCTTTCATCATTTTTTATTTCCATTTTTTTCACCATATTTTTTTTCTTCTTTTTTTTTGAACAAGTCGTGTGACCTCACATTGCTTCCCATTCCTCATTCCAAGATTTCACGAAGAAATACCATTGTGGTATCGTCATCTTTTGACCTCTTGATAGGTGAAGGATAACCATTGCGGTCTTGACTTCCCTCAACCTTTTGAAGGATAACCATTGTTATATCCTTAGATGCGCACTCCTTCGTTGAGTTTTGAACGCTCGATCAAGTTAAATAAACACTACTCTGCCCCTGGGTTAAAAGGTAAGTGTTTTTCCTGATCAGAAAAGAAACTCCTACTTCAAGGCTCAAAGGGGTTGACGAGGGTCTATCCCCTTTAAATCTCTAGTGTTTGGGGATCTGAAATAATTCTTGTACATCCTCAGTGAGGTTTTATTCAAAACACACAATTAGGGATTTTGCATTTTTTTGTCATCATTCATCCCCAGCTCTTTGCCTAAGCAAGAGATTAGTAAAGTTGGTATCGTATTGCCAAAACCTTTTATTGAGGGAAAACAAATGGATTACTTCAAGACAAACATAAACAATGTATTATGTGTTAGAACATGAAATGTTCTGATCATATTTTCTAGTTTTGATGATAACATTAAGAAATGAATTTTGTATAAGACAATGTGGTACTCTAATAAGTTACTTTTTCTATTTTAGGAAAAGTGTAAAAGAGTATGCAATATCCTATCTTTCAGAAGCTCTGTCCCATATGTTCTGGATGGCTACATCAGAACATGGTCTTACAGTTATCAGATCATGACTATTAGAAGCAAGCTCTGAAGATCTGAAGGTATCACGCTCTAAGGAACTTCCATAGTCTAAAGCGCTAAAGTTCTATCTTGCACCAATCATTGAAAACTGTGATGAACAAAGAAAATCTCAAAGTCAGATTCCAGAACAGAAGCAAATGATGAAAAGCTAGAAACGCTAGTCTGTGTGTCTGACAAAAGGAACGTTAGAAGTATGGCTACAAAAAGAAAAGTCAGAAAAAGCAGTTGACGCGAGGCTCGAGGTAGTTGACAAAAGCATGTAACATTAAAGGCAACATTGTACTGTTTACGCAAAGCATTAAGTGGAGAACTGTTCAACGGTCACATTCTCACGCCTATAAAAGGAACATGTCAGCCAAAGAAAAAAGTCTAGAGCTTACATTACAAGCTAATAACACACTATGAATCTTTCTCACGCAAAAAGCTCTTGAACAAAGCAACCAATCTTCATCTTCAAGCTCCCATTCTTTTGTATACTTAGTGAGTTATATATCTTAAGCTTAAGAGAAAAATCACTTGGTGATTACAGCTTTTTAGAAGCAACTTTAATCTCTTGTATTTGGATTATATCTTTGTAAACCAAAATTCCTTAAGTGATCAAGTTGTGATCTGTAGACTCAAGAAGACTTAGAGGTTGATCTAAGTGGAGAACCATTGTAATCATTTTTTATTAGTGGATGAAATCCTTAGTGGAGGTAAATCACCTGTGAGGGTGGACTGGAGGTAGTTTGAGTTTAAACGAACCAGGATAAAAATAATTGTGTTCATTATTTTTATTTGCCAAAAATAAACAACCCTTAGTCAATCCCCCCTTTCTATGTGTTTTTCACTCCTTCAATTGGCATCAGAGAGCCTTGGTTCTAGGTGCAAACACTTAACATTGTTAGTTAAAAAATTCAGGAGAAAAACACGCAAATGGCAACTCCAGTACCACCTCCTACTGAACAAAACAACAATGGTAACAATAGTTTCAATGGATTCAACAGACCACTAGTCTTTGATGGTGAAAATTTTGAATATTCGAAAGATAGGCTAGAGAGCTACTTTCTATGTCAAGATGGTGACCTATGGGACTTGGTGTTGGATGGTTACAAACATCTGGAAACTAATAGAGTCAAAATCAGCAGACAAGCTATGATTGATGCACAAAAGAAAGATTTCAAAAATCATCATAAAGGAAGAACCATATTGTTAAATGTTATATCTCATGCTGAGTATGAGAAGATAACTAACAGGGAAACATCTCATGACATTTTTTAATCTTTGAAAATGACTCATGAAGGGAATGCTCAAGTCAAGGAGACCAAAGCTCTAGCTCTCATCCAGAAGTATGAAGCTTTCAAGATGGAAGATGATGAAAATATTGAAGCAATGTTTTCTAGATTCCAAACTCTGACAGCTGGACTGAGAGTTCTAGACAAAGGTTACACTAAAGCTGATCATGTCAAGAAGATAATCAGAAGTTTGCCCAGAAAATGGGGACCAATGGTTACAACCTTCAAGATAGCCAAGAATTTGAATGAAGTATCCCTTGAAGAGCTCATAAGCGCTCTAAGGAGTCATGAAATTGAGCTGGACGCAAATGAACCTCAAAGGAAATGTAAATTTATTGCTTTAAAATCTAATAATAAAAATTGTACTAATGCTTTTCAGGAAAAAGAAGAAAGATCTGACGACTCGGAGTCTGAAGAAGAAGATGAGTTATCTCTTATTTCTAGAAGAGTAAATCAACTCTGGAAAAGCAAGCAAAGAAGATTTAAAAGTTTCAAGAAACCTGAAAAGGGAGAATCTTCTGGACCCAGAAGATATGGAAAGAAAAGCATAGTCTGTTATGAATGCAAAAAACCAGGACACTTCAAGAATGAATGTCCTAAGCTTTAGAGAGAAAAGCCCAAGAAAAGATTTGAGAAGAAGAAAGGTATGATGGCTACTTGGGATGACTCAGATTCCTCTAATCAAGAGTCTGACTCTAAAGATGAGCAAGCAAATATAGCATTCATGGCAACTGTAGATAGTGAAGAAGAATCTTCCTCTGACATAGATTTTGAAGAGGTATTTTCCGAACTAACTAGAGAAGAACTGGTTTCTAGACTCTCAGAACTTCTTGAAATTAAAAGTAAACTTAGTATCAAATACAAAATTCTCAAAAAGGCCTTTGCATCTGAAACTAAGAAACTTGAGATAGAAAATTATGGACTCAAAGAAAAAGTTTTAAAATTAACAAAAGAAGTTGAAACTCTAAAAACATCTTCTAGTCTAGATACTTCTATTCCAAGCACCAACAATATTCTTAGAGAATATGATTTGAGTTTCAGGAAGTTTCTATCTAGAAGTATAGGTAGAAGCCAGATGGCCTCTATGATATATGGTGTAAGTGGTAATAATTGAACAGGTATAGGATATGAGGGAAGTGTTCCACATAAACTAGAACCTATTGACAAGATGATTATTGAATACAAACCTCTGTATAACCAATTTCAGTATGGACATTCACATGATATTAAATACACATCACATTCTAGGAATTTCCATGTCACACACACTAGGAGATTGGGTCATGTTAGCATGAGAAAAATTTCTAAGATTAACAAACTCAATCTGGTTAGAGGACTCCCTAATCTGAAATATAAATCAGATGCTCTTTGTGAAGCATGTCAAAAAGGGAAGTTTTCAAAATCTGCTTTTAAATCTAAAAATGTTGTTTCTTCTTCGAGGCCTTTAGAACTTCTGCATATTGATCAGTTTGGTCCAGTCAAAACAGCATCAATCAGAGGCAAGAAGTATGGATTGGTCATTGTAGATGATTAGAGCAAATGGACATGGGTAAAGTTCTTAAAACACAAGGATGAGTCACATTCTGTCTTCTTTGATTTTTGCAAACAGATTCAATCTGAAAAAGAGTGTAAAATCATAAAAGTCAGAAGTGATCATAGTGGTGAATTTGAGAACAGATTCTTTGAAATTTATTTCAAAGAAAATGGTATTTCCCATGATTTCTCTTGTTCTAGAACTCCACAACAAAATGGAGTTGTAGAACGAAAGAATAGGACTCTTCAAGAAATGGCCAGAACCATGATCAATGAGACTAATAAGGCTAAACATTTCTGGGCAGAAGCAATTAACACAACATGTTATATTCAAAATAGAATCTCCATAAGACCTATTCTGAATAAGACTCCTTATGAATTGTGGAAGAACAGAAAACCCCACATTTCATATTTTCATCCTTTCGGATGTATTTGTTATATTCTAAATACTAAGGATCATCTGAACAAGTTTGATTCCAAAACTCAGAAGTATTTTCTTCTTGGATATTCTGAACGCTCTAAGGGCTATAGAGTATTCAATACTGAAACTCTGATAGTTGAGGAATCAATCAATGTCAGATTTGATGATAAGCTTAGCATTGAAAAGCCAAAGCAGAATGAGAATTTTGTAGATATAGAAATCTCTAATCGAGATCATGAAGAACCCAGAGGAAAGAATGATTCTGAAGATAAAGTTGTTGTTTCTTTAGAGAATGTCAACTGAGCTCATCCAGAGGATGTCATTATTGGAAATAAAGATGATCCCATCAGAACAAGATCTTTTCTTAAGAACAACGCAGAGTCTCAGTTTGGTTTAGTGTCTTTAATTGAGCCAACATCTGTTGATGAAGCTCTGGAAGATGTTGATTGGATAATTGCTATGCAAGAAGAGCTAAATCAGTTTACAAGAAATGATGTGTGGGATCTTGTTCTAAAACCTAAAGGAATTAACATTATTGGAACAAAGTGGGTTTTCAGAAACAAGCTAAATGAAAAGGTGAAGTAGTCAGAAACAAGGCCAGACTGGTTGCTCAAGGTTATAGTCAACAAGAAGGTATTGATTATAATGAAACCTTTGCAGCTGTTGCCAGGTTAGAGCTTATAAGATTACTAATTTCATTTGCCACTCAGAATAATATCACTCTGTATCAGATGGATGTTAAGAGTGCTTTTTTAAATGGTTATATAGATGAAGAAGTTTATGTTCACCAACCTCCTGGTTTTGAACACTGTAAGCCTCCAGAACATGTTTTCAAACTTAAGAAATCATTATATGATCTGAAGCAAGCTCCCAAAGCTTGATATGAAAGATTAAGTTCTTTCCTCTTAGATAATGGTTTCACAAGATGAAAAGTAGACACAACTCTCTTTTGTAAAACATTTAAAAAGGATATTTTAATTTTCCTAATTTATGTTGATGATATTATATTTGGAACATCTAATGCCTCTCTTGGAAAAGATTTTGCTAAGTCTATACAGGCAGAGTTTGAAATGGGCAAGATGGGAGAGCTAAAATACTTTATAGGCATTCAGATAAACCAAACCTCTGAAGGGACTTACATACATCAGACGAAGTATGTCAAGGAACTTCTGAAGAAGTTTGAATTATCATATTGTAAGGAAGCAAAAACCCCAATGTACCTAACATGCATTTTAGGTAAGGATGAGGTAAGTAATAAGGTAGATCAGAAGATCTACAGAGGTGTGATAGGATCTCTTCTCTATCTAACTGCTTCTAGGCCTGACAACTTATTTAGTGTCTATTTGTGTGCTAGATTCCAATCAGATCCTAGAGAATCTCAGTTAACTGTTGTTAAGAGAATTCTTAGGTATCTAAAAGGTACTACTGACGTTGGTTTGTCTTACAAAAGATCTGAAGAATTCAACTTAGTAGGTTATTGTGATGCTGATTACACTTGAGATAGAGTTGAAAGGAAAAGTACTTTTGGAAGCTGTCAATTTCTAAGAAGAAATCTGATCTCCTGGTACAGCAAGAAACAAGCCACGATTGCATTGTTTACAACTGAAGCAGAATATGTATCTGCTGCTGGATGTAGTACACAATTGCTCTGGATGAAAAGTCAGCTAGAAGACTATCAGATATATGAGAGTAACATTCCTATATTCTATGATAATACTTCTGCTATCTGTCTTTCTAAAAATCCTATTTTACATTCTAAAGCTAAGCATATAGAGATTAAACATCATTTTATTAGGTACTATATTCAAAACGGTGTTCTTTCTTTAAACTTTGTAGATACAGACCATCAATAGGCTGATATCTTTTCAAAACCCTTTGCTGAAGATAAGTTTAAGTTCATTCTGGAGAATATTGGTATAGACTTATGCCTAGAATGAAGTGCTTGTGAAGCTCTGATATGTTTTTAGTCTGAAGAATATGCTTCTATTTATTTATTCTTATTATCAGATGTTCTGATTGTGTTTGTTCATAAGGACACTCTGAAATTGTTATCACTAACGTTTCATGTGCCTAGTATGACTCAGAACTTCTGTTAAAGCAAAACAACTGTCACTAGTTACCCTAAGATGATGACCACGTGTTCATCTAATCTGAAGGGACAAGCATGCATGCATTTGATGAGACGCCTCCCTAGGTAACTATGAAAATCTTTTCAAATTATACGTTACTCCTCATTAATGTCATTCATCATTAATGCATATTCTGTAACCGTTCTCATTCATAATTCTATTGCATTTTCTTTCAAATCCGTTTCTTTATATTCTTGTTTCAACTTCATTTTCCCTCTTTTTCATTATCTCCTTCTTTATTTTATTCATTTTTCTTCTCTCTTTCGTCTCTACCAAAACCCTAAACCTAAAACTAGAAAACTCAATCTCTCTTCAATGGCTTCCTCATCGTCAGTGCAACAATCTTCTTCTCAGCAAGAGCATCAACAACCACCAAAGTTCTCTCCTCTTGTAAGAACTTGTCGAATTCCAACTGCAGAACTGGAAGTTCTATGTGAACTTATGGTAGATTTTGACAATCTCAGAGAACATGAATTCAATTTGAAGGCAAACATGATGGTTCAAGGCTGGGTTAATTTCTTTGACCGTCTCATTGGGCCTGTCTACCCAGATTTGGTGAAAGATTTTTGGATTCATGTAACTCTCACTCCTAAAGCCATTAACTCCTTCGTTTTAGGTCAAGAAATCTCCATCACTGAAAACCTCATAAGGCAGTTGCTAAATCTTAAGGGTTTGGGTGGTGTGACTGGAGCAGTTGCTAGCAGAGCTGGCTGGGAAGCAGTTTATTCTGAAATTTTTAGAGCAGGGCAGAGTTCAACCAACACGAAATATCTGAAGCCCCCAACAGAATCAGGGCTAAGATTCTTCTGGGGTGTATTCATCACAGAAAGGGTACAATTTCTCCTACCTACATCAACCAGGATCAACAGTACCTTCTGTACTGCATTGACAAAGGTCAGAGGATTGATCTACCTCATCTTCTGTTCATACACATGTGGAATCATGTGAAGGATTCTAGTTAACAAGTGAAGTTTAAGAATTAGAAGATCAAGAGAAACATCATCCCTCTAGGAAGGCTCATCTCAAATATTCTGACAGAATCTGGTTTGGTAGATTCTTTAATAGAAGTTGGAGCAGTTCAGGATCTGGAAGCTACGTGTGGGAGTACTCTAACTGCTCACACTCTAAAAAAGATGAAGCTGATTGACAGTGTTACCTCTTCGCCCAAAGTGGTAAACAATATTCTGACCAGAAGAACTCCTGTTGATGACTCCCAACTGTTCTTTAAGGAGGAGCATCCCAAAGTCATTCTCGTCTATCTGGAGTCTTGCATGAAGGATAACTCAGAGTTTGATCCAGCATGGCTGCACAACAAAACTCTTCCTTCTCTGGATGTTCAGAACGCTCCCAAGAAAAGAAATAGAACAGGAGAAGGTCCTTCCAAGACTAACAAGAAGAAGAAGACTTCAGGTATTTCTATTTCTGATTCTGTCCCTGTTAATATTTCTGAAACTGTCTCAATAGATAACCTAGAATCCCTGAAAATACCTAGATCATCTGAATCTATTAGGCAGCTGATAGATGATATAGATAACATAAATGATTTTATCCTTCTCTCTGAACCTGAAATAGAACCTCAACAAGAAACACAACCATCTTCTAAACTTCAATCTACCTCCACCACTTCCAAAGGAAAACAACCTCAACATTCTGAACCCATCATTCTGAACCCTCTACCTCTAACTGTCATTTTCCCAACCATACCCTCTGAAAACATTTTCTCCAACTCTCAACCTCCATTCTCTAAATCTCAAACTTCTGCACCCCAACCTCAACCAACATCTTCTATACCTCAACCACAACTAACCTCTCCAATATCTGAAATCCAACCAGCAGTAGACATTCATGTCTTCTGTGAATTTTCTGACCCTTCCTCTCCATCCTCTGATTCTCTCATTCACAATCCTTCTAAAGCTGATGAGATGGTTCTTGAATCTGATGAGATGAAGATTTATTAGCCTCTGCCTATGGTGGTGTGGAAACCAAAACAATCTCCTTTTGCTCCTAAGGATATTGTTCTTCTGACAAGAGACATGGAAACTCTCTTCTCTTGGTTTGAAGCTAATCCTGTTGCTCCACCAACTGCTATACTAGCCTCAGCCCCTTCATCATCTGAAGCTCCTTCAAGTTCTGAAGTATGGAATACTCTGAAGGAACTCCAAAAGAATCAGGAAGCTGTGTTTGACCGTATGGCAAGGCAAGATGACACCAATCAAGAGATCAGAACTTGGATGCAGAAGTCTGAAGAGAATTCTAAGAAGCAAGCTGAATACACTTCTGAGATCAAGAAGATGTTATCCCTCTTAGCCTCCAAGCTTTCCTAGTCTTTCCGTTTTTAGGACTTGTCTTTTCTATCTTTTCTGCATTTGTCTGTTCATCAATGAAGTTTGTTCTTTCCCTTTCATTATTTGTTTTTCATCTGGATTTTTTATTCTTTTTGATGACTGACAAAAAGGCGGAGAAGCGTATTACTGAATTGATTTTATTATATCAGTTGCCAGGCTTAAGTCTCAAACATTTTTTTCTCTAACAAAAAATTGCAAAGTTCTGCATCTGAAAGTTTTTGCAGGAATGTAATGTTCTGAAGATCTCAATTAGAGGAGAAACGTATTTTGATGCTCTAAAGATCTTAAAACATATAAATGAAGTTCCAAAGATCTGAAGCAAACAAAATCTGATGCTCTGATACGCTGGTTCTCTAAAGAAAATTCAAAGCCTTGATGCTGTCCAAAGGAAGCTTTGAATCTTCTTCAGATAAAGCTCAACGTTAAAGTCTCTTCTGAAATGGAAAATACTCAGGGAAGTCATTTTATAGTAAAATTCATTTGGTATTAATTTTAGGGGGGATTGTTAATCTCAGGGGGAGATGATTCTATACATTCTGATTAATTTGCATGGCTATATATGATTGCTATCTCCTTTATCTTTATTCTAGATACAAATTCATATCAATTCTATATTTTTTTGTCATCATCAAAAAGGGGGAGATTGTTAGAACATCAAATGTTCAGATCATATTTTCTAGTTTAGATGATAACATTTAGAAATGAATTTTGTATAAGACAATGTGGTACTCTAATAAGTTACTTTTTCCATTTCAAGAAAAGTGTAAAAGAGTATGCAATATCCTATCTTTCAGAAGCTCTGACCCAGATGTTTTAGATGGCTACATTAGAACATGGTCTTAAAGTTATCAGATCATGACTATAAGAAGCAAGCTCTGAAGATCTGAAGGTATCACACTCTAAGGAACTTCCATAGTCTGAAGCGCTGAAGTTCTATCTTGCACCAATCGCTGGAAATTCTCATGAACAAAGCAAATCTCAAAGTATGATTCCAGAACAGAAGTAAATGATGCAAAGCTGGAAAGGTTAGTCTGTGTGTCTGACAAAAGGAGCGTTAGAAGTATGGCTACAAAAGGCAAAGTCAGAAAAAGCAGTTGAAGCAAGGTTCGAGGTAGTTGACAAAAGCATGTAACATTAAATGCAACATTGTACTGTTTACGCAAAGCATTAAAAGCAGAACTGTTCAACAGTCACATTCTCACGCCTAGAAAAGGAACATGTCAGCCAAAGAAAAAAGGCTAGAGCTTACGTTACAAATCAACAACACAGTCTGAATCTTTCTCACGCAAAAAGCTCTTGAACAAAGCAACCAATCTTCATCTTCAAGCTCACATTCTTTTGTATACTTAGTGAGTTATAGATCTTAAGCTTAAGAGATAAATCACTTGGTGATTACAGCTTTTTAGAAGCAACTTTAATCTCTTGTATTTGATTATATCTTTGTAAACCAAAATTCCTTGAGTGATCAAGTTGTGATCTGTAGACTCAAGAAGACTTAGAGGTTGATATAACTGGAGAACCATTGTAATCATTTTTGATTACTGGAGAACCATTGTAATCATTTTTTATTAGAGGTTGATATAACTGGAGAACCATTGTAATCATTTTTGATCACCTGTGAGGGTGGACTGGAGGTAGTTTGAGTTCAAACGAACCAGGATAAAAATAATTGTGTTCATTATTTTTATTTGCCAAAAAGAAACAACCCTTATTCAATCCCCCCCTTTCTAAGTGTTTTTCACTCCTTCATTATGATTTTCATTAAGGAGTCAACAAATGTTTACATGGAATCAATGTTTATACAAACAAAGAAAGATTACAAATGAAAATGCATAAATGATTTGATGATTGCCATTGTTGAGGAGACTTGACTCCGTCTGGACTTGTTGCTTTTGGAGATGATTTATGAAATTTGGGCCCTCACTAGGGCAAGGGAATTCCAATCACCCACATGTTTCTCCATTGAAGGGTTATGTACCTCTCATCAATCAACTGTTGTACTTTGGCTTTGAAAGCGTTGCAGTCCTTAGTCGAGTGCCCTGCTGATCCAGCATGATACTCACATTGGACATTAGGGTGATACCCAAGTGGAAACGGCTGTGGTGGAGGCTTTAGAGATTTGGGAACCACAAATAAGCTTTGAACTAAATATGGAAGAAGTTTGTTGTATGTCACACGAATTTGGTCCAAAGGAGCATTTCTTCGTCCCAAATTATTTCTCGGTGAGCACTGATTCGGATGGCTTTGTTGATGTGGAGCACATTGTTTTTTTGGCCCATGTTGAACCGGTTGATCACATGGAACAGACCTCCGCTTAACAAAATAACTGGGAGGCAGACTGAGAGTTGCAGCATAAATTTGTGGGTCATCCTGAACAGGAGTAACTTCTACTAGTTCATGACAAGAGATATGATCAGGAGAATAATCAGAAGATTCCTCTTCATAATCAGAGAGTGAATTGGTTACTTCATCCATTTGCTTAGGGAAATCAGAAGGAGTATCAACAACTTGGACATTACCATTCCTAATACCATTCTCCATTTATTCTCCAGAGAAAACCAGTTCTGCAAAGTCAAAGGCATTACATTCAACCAGGCATTGGTAATACGGACTCTCCATCATGTCCTTGAACATATTCATGAGCTCTCGTTCTAAAAGTGGAGTTTGAACCCTAACAGCTAATTCTCTCTGTAATGCCCCGAATTAAAATAATTATTTAATTAAATTAAATAAAGTATTTATTCATTGGAATTAGTCGAAGTCGCGATTTATCGGTATTATTCTAAAGGCATAATTGGATTAATGTGTTGATTTGAGCAGTTAAGTTTCTGGTTGGATTAATTAGTCGGATTAGTCGGAGGAAGACAAATCGCGAGTCGATATTAATTATGTTATGGAGCAATTTTAGTTTTGGAATATTATTGGGAATAATATTTGTTATGTTATGTGATTATACATTTAAGTGTGTTATTTGGCTTAATTGAGTAATTAGAGGAATATTATGAATTGGGCCTTAGTGGAAGAAATATAACACAATGAGATTGGATTGTGAGTTAAGCCCAATTAAGAAAAGAAGGATAGTAAGAGAGTTAGGGTTTTAGAGACATAACTCTCATTTGGAGAAAGAAGAGAAATAAGAGAAAGAAGAGAAAGAAGGGAAGAAAGAGGAAAACTATGGCATGAAGAGGAAGGACTCCATTGAAGAAGGTGAAGCTTTTGCTAAGGTAAGGGTGGGGTTCTTACTCTCTAAGGGGTGGCATGATGATGTTTATGGTGGGTTAGATTGTATGTTATTCTCCATGGATGTGTGGGTTTGAAATTGTTAGGGTTTATGACAGAACCCATGAAATTGTGCCATTAATCATGTTGTTGATGTTTGTGTATGAACCCATGGTTAGAAACATGTTTAGGAACCTTACATGTTTGCTAAATTGCTTTCAATTGATGTATAAATTATATGAGGGTTAGTAGTTGTTGTATGGGGAAATTGGGGAAGGAATAGGTGATTTTTGGGTTTTTACGGGGCGTAGGTCGACCTACACAGAAGCCAGGGTCGACTTGAGCAATCCAAAAAGGCAGAAAGTCTGGTTTTCTTCAGCATGCGCCGACCTATGAATTATGTGCGTCGACCCATAGAATCCCTTGCGTCGACTCATGGGTCGACCTTAGAAAACCCGAGGGGGGCAGAAACGTTTATGCGTCGACTTGAAGATTCCTTGTGTCGACCTGAAGATTTCCATTTTTGACATATTTTGTAAAGACCGTAACTTTTGATCTGTAACTCCGTTTTATGCGCCGTTTGAAGCGTTGGAAAGCTAACGCAATGAACTATACCATGACTCAATAAAATGATTCATATGATATAGTCTCCTATTATGTTTATTAGGATTAAGTGATGAACTATATTGTGTTAACATATGAAGTATGCTCTTTGTGATGAATTGACATAACCATGTTGTGGTATAAGTTAAATTAATGTTTTTCTTATGACGATTCAACGCTATTGAGATGATGATATGAACTTTCCTTATGATGAGATAATGATGTATTGTGATAAAATAATAAATCAATGTGCTTTTAATTAAGAAGTTGAACTAATCATGTTATGTCATTACTGGAATTGTGTAATGTGATGTTCGTTGTTAATATGATGAATTTGTTGATGTTTGTCGTTAACATGATGAATTATTGTTGTTGTTGTTAACATGGTGAATTTGTTATTGTTGTTAACATGATGAATTGTTGTTGTTGTTGTCGTTAACATGATGAATTTGTTGTTGTTGGTAATATGATGAATTTGTTGTCGTTGTTGCTAGTATGTGGAAATTGTTGTTGTTGTCGTAAACCCTATGGTCAATGTTGATAAGTTTTATTACGATGTGTTATGAATCGAATAATTGTTGTATGATGATATGACTTAAAGACTTGATGAATTACTATGATAGTAATGATAAGGTTATTTCCATAGAACCTTGGCATTGAGTTGGTTGGTTTGAGACGATGCATGACATGTTGCTTAAGTTGTTTGGGTTGCTTATGTTGCATAAGTTGATTATGTTGTTTAAGTCGATTAAGTGGTTTAAGTTGTGTTTGTGGATGTGCATCATTTAGTCGAATCCATTGCATTGTTTGAGACGGCCCTTGTGGCAAATGTTTGAGACGACCCTTGTGGAAAATGTTTGAGACTGACCTTGTGCCAAATGTTTGAGACGACCCTTGGAGACGGGAGTTTACTCCAATGGTACCACTTGTATGTGCATAAGTTTGAGCCACATTCGAGTCGCATTTGAATTGCATTTGAATTATGTCTGGATTGTTGAGATGATGAGATCTTTGTTGTAACGTGATGATGAGATGTTTGTTGTGACGTGATCATATTATAATTGTGAATTTGAATATGTTGTCTTAATTGGTTAATGACATTGTTACCGCTTTAAAAGTTGTATTATATTGATAAGTTGCTTTGCGATGAAAGTCTGTTATAAGATGTTGTGTGATGCGAAGTGGTGAAATTATGTATGATCTATATCTCCTATATTATTTATCATGCATTCCTTTATATTGTAAGATATCTCACCCCTTTGCTGATATTTCCCCTACCATGGGAAATGGCCAGGTACTCAAGATTAGTCGTGGATGTTCGAAGTTATTCATGTGAAGTCTTAATTTTGCTTTATGGCAAGTCGAGTTGGTGTCCATTGCTCTGATATGTAGCACTCGGGTGGGATTAGTCGTTATTATTTAATTGTTGCATTACATGATGACATTTGTTTTAAGTTGAATTGAAAGATGTTCATAAGTTGAAATTGGAAGTTGTTGAATAAAGCTTTGTTAAGTCAAAATGTGACATCCCAACTTTGATGAATAATTTTAAAAGCACTCTGATTTTCTATTATACTTGCGGGGTAAAATTGGGGTGTTACATTAGTGGTATCAGAGCAGGTCGGTTTGTCCGGTCAATGTTGTCTAATGTTGTTTATTCACGTGTACGCGACGAGTGTGTGAAACATTATCGGTACTAGTTGTTCTCCTGATCGTTTGTCTGCAGGAGTTGGTTTGAAGCTAAGTGGGGGAGAAGCTATACTTCTCTGATGTGTTCAGTTGTAAGGTGTTAGTATATTGCTGCTAGCGACAGTGCAAGTGTCGAGGGAGTTTGTTGTTTTTCGAATCGACTGTGACTTGGATTTAAGATTTTGGTTTCTAGTTAAGTTGGAATCTCTTGAGGAAGAGGGTGAGCAGGAATTGTTGTTGTTTACTTCTCGAAGGATGAGAAGCAATGTAGAGATTGGTGATATGCAAGTATGGTACAAACTCCTGATGTTTCTGAATGTAACTGTTAAGTAACAAGAGTAAATTCTAGAAGATGGAATTTAGAAGTTGTGATATTCCAGCACTACTGATGGACTGTGAAGCCGTTGGTTGAGTAGACTTGCATAAGATGTCGATGTTGGAGCAGTGATTTAGTGAAGTATTGCGGTAGACCTTGCTGTGGGACACTTGGTAAGTGAGTGAGGCAGTGGTATAAGCTATTGAAGTTGTTGAAACGTTCTGATGTGCGAGTAAGAACTAGAAGTGCGTAGAGATGAGTATGATTTCAATAATAAGAAGTGTTAATAATGACGTACAGGAATTTTGTTCTGATGTAACGTTAGATGTGTTTAAGAAGGTAGCTGCAAGACTTCGATGTTAGCTTGTTCAGATGATTTTGAAATATTAGTGAATAATGGAAGTATAGTGTTTCTGGTGATACGAGTACAAGTTGGAAAAGAACATTATTAATGTTGGTAATGATGGTTTATACTCCATTATGGTTGTCGGCTATCTATTGACAAATTAAGGACTTGATCACCCTTAATCTCTTGTTGATAGTAGACGGAATCATGATTGGATGGCATAGACGTATCTTGCTAGCTTGATAGTGCGTAAAGGGATGAATGTTATGTCGTGAAGATATCTAGTTGGTGTGAATTAACGAAACGTATCCATGAATGATTGAGAAGTAATAAAGAGGTCGGAGAAGCTGGTTTAGAGGCGAGATAACGTCGCAAAGTGAAGGATTGAGAATGTCGATTCAGCATCGATTTTGTGATGGATGTTTAAGGAAGTCTGAACTAGATTAAGACTTTTGAATCATGTAGTTGACGAAAATATTTAATATGGACGGTGACTTAAGATGGATTATCAGAGTTGCGCAGCGGATGTGTAAGGTGGCGCGGTTGCTATGCGTGTGTGTGTGTTAAAGGTGAAGAACTAGGTATCGGAAGCCTATGAGAATGATATTTCTTGATCTGCATGTTTGAGTTGGTGGGCATTGAGATAAGAACGATGTACCGAAAATATGGTATTTTTGCCAAGTTTATAAGGATGATATAAGGGATGTTAGTTGATGGTGGAGTTGGGTGTATTCGTTGAGTAATCTTGATAAGTTGACATTATAGTGATTTGGTTTTTGTTGTCATGATATTGATGTTGGACTCTGTAAGTAAGAAGTGATATTTCGTACTTCTCCTGAGTTGAGTATGCTGGCTATGTTGTTGTCACTGTAAGAGTGATACAACGAGGCGTCGATAAAGTTGTTGGTATTTGTTAAAGATTGGCATGTATAATTATGGGAATGAAAGTACGTATGTGTTTCGGTGTTGATAATGTTGTTAATACGATAATGGTGTGGCGTTGAACACCCAAGTATGAGGGTTATGAGTGTTACTACCTTAAGAATCATATGTCAAGGCATTGTTGAGCACTGATGACTCTGTTGCTAAGTTAATGAGGTGAGGTTGCATCTCCACGTATAAGCGTGTGAAAGTTATTGCTACCTTAAGTATTGATAAGCCGGGAGATTCTAGAGATGGTTAGTAAGTTGTTAATGAGTATGTCGTAGAGATGTCGAATAATTGACACTGGATTTAAGTCGGATTGAGTTGTTTTGGTAGTCGAAGTGTTGTCAAACGCAACTGAGAATCGGATAGTTGGAAGCAAAGTTGAGGATGGTTATGTCGGATAGATTTTTTAGGACAAAAATATTTTAAGTGGGGGAGAGTTGTAACGCCCCGAATTTAATTAATTATTTAATTAAAACAAAAAAAGGATTTATTCGTTGGAATTAGTCGAAGTCGGGATTTATCGGTATTATTCTAAAGGCATAATTAGATTAATGTGTTGATTTGAGCAGTTAAGTTTATGGTCGGATTAGTCGGAGGAATACAAATTGCGAGTCGGTATTAATTAAGTTATGGAGCAATTGTAGTTTTGGAATATTATTGGGAATAATATTTGTTATGTTATGTGATTATTCATTTATGTGTCTTATTTGGCTTAATTGAGTAATTAGAGGAATATTATGAATTGGGCCTAAGTGGAAGAAATATAACACAACGAGATTGGATTGTTAGTTAAGCCCAATTAAGAAAAGAAGGATAGTAAGAGAGTTAGGGTTTTAGAGACATAAATCTAATTTGGAGAAAGAAGAGAAAGAAGGGAAGAAAGAGGAAAACTATGGCATGAAGAGGAAGGACTCCATTGAAGAAGGTGAAGCTTTTGCTAAGGTAAGGGTGGGGTTCTTACTCTCTAAGGGTTGGAATGGTGATGTTTACGGTGGGTTAGATTGTATGTTATTCTCCATGGATGTGTGAGTTTGAAATTGTTAGGGTTTATGATAAAATCCATGAAATTGTGCCATTAATCATGTAGTTGATGTTTGTGTATGAACCCATGGTTAGAGACATGTTTAGGAACCTTATATGTGTGCTAAATTGCTTTCAATTGATGTATAACTTGTATGAGGGTTAGTAGTTGTTGTATGGGGAGATAGGGGAAGGAAAATGGTGACTTTTGGGTTTTTACGCAGCGTAGGTCGACATACACAGAAGCCTGGGTCGACCTGAGCAACCCAAAAAGGCAGAAAATATGGTTTTCTTCAGCATGCGCCGACCTATAGAATCCCTTGCGTCGACTCATAGGTCGACCTGAGCAAACTCGAGGGGCACAGAAACGTTTATGCATTACCCTGAAGATTCCTTGCGTCGACCTGAAGATTTCTATTTTTGACAGATTTCGTAAAGACCATAACTTTTGATCTATAACTCCGTTTTATGCGTCGTTCGAAGCGTTGAAAAGATAACGCAATGAACTATACCTTGATTCAATAAAATGATTCATAGGATATAGTCTCCTATTATTTTTATGAGGATTAAGTTATGAACTATGTTGTGTTAACATATGAAGTATGCTCTTTGCGATGAATTGACATAACCATGTTGTGGTATAATGATCGATCACGATTCTCACTATGTTTTTGTCACTTTCCTGACGATAATCCAGGTTTTTGCACTGTTTCATGTCATATTATAGTCTTTTTGAGTCCGTTTAAGTATTTATAAGTGGATTTGAATTTTTTATCCTTTAATTAGTTTTCGAGTAATTTTCCCATTTTATGCTTTGGTTTGTTTGTTTTGTGGTGCCTCAAATCGTAGGAGATGGTTTACTGTATGCATTGCAAAGAGTATTGGAAGTAAAGACTGGGAAGAGAGAAGGAAGAAAAAGACTCAGTGAAGCACCACGGGCGCCTGTGTTGGGTAACACGACCCCTGTAGCTGGGCATACAAACATAGAAGAAAAAGATGGAACACAGTGGAGCAACACGGGCACCCGTGTTGCACAACACGACCCGTGTTACTGCTAGTGAATGCTGAAAATTAAATGGGTGGATCCAGAGGACCAACACGGGTACCAGTGTTGCCTAACACGACCCGTGTTGGCTTGTTATGCTGATTTGCATGTTTTTGTGATTTCAACTCAAAAAGTGATCCAGAGGGGCGTTTTGGTACTTTCTGACTAAAAATAAGGGTTTCCAATATATAGTGAATGATTGAGAAGAGATGGGATATCTTTTTACACGAGGAAGAAATTGAAACACATTGAGAGAGAGTAACGTATGAGATTGTTGAAGAACGGAGATCGTTCAAGAGCAAAAGCAATTGAAGATCAAAAATTCCTTGATTATCTGTAATGTTTAACTTTTATATCTTTGAATTTCTTTTGAACAATATGAGTAGCTAAACCCCCCAATGTTTGGGGTTGTCCCTGATTTGGTTTGTAATGACTTTGATATTTTGATTGGATCAATTCCATGTTCATGTAATTTAATTCAATTGTATACTATTATTAATGCTTTCTTTATCAGACCATTAAAGATTGTTTTGTGGTTAATAATTTGCCGTACATCAATTTTTAAGGTTTGTATACGATTGAACCATAGTAGATATCACCTAGGACTAGGGATACCCTATGGACACTAAGAAACTCTTGATAATAAAAAGCTTGGTTTTATCTTATTTCTCTAAGGACTTAGGTTTTATAGATGAAAACCAAAGGTTTTCTCAATAAGTTTTTATGAGAAAACACTCTAAAGATTTAGTAATTGAATATAATGAACTTGTTGAAGAGATCTCAATTCAGGATTCAGGGTTGTTACAGAGCAAATCATACACCTTACCTTGGCATATACTCATATTAGTGAAAAGGCATCAATTTACTTTCTGTTTATTTTAATTTACCCTTGGAAATTATAATTCAATCAAAAACCCCCATTTCCTTTTATTTAATTGAATAATTATAATAACTTATATTCCAACGCAGTCCTCGAGATCGATACTTGGAGTTTACCTTTTATTACTACATCGTGAAAATAGTACACTTGCTATTTTTCCGATCATATAACTTGATGTATGTTTTTCTTATGACGATACAATGCTATTGAGAAGATGATATACACTTTCCTTATGATGAGATAATGATGTAATGTAATGAAATAATAATAAATCGATGTGCTTTTAATTAAGAAGTTGAGCTAATCATGTTATGTCATTACTTGAATTGTGTAATGTGATGTTTGTTGTTAATATGATGAATTTGTTGATGTTTTTTGTTAACATGATGAATTGTTGTGGTTGTTGTTAACATGATGAATTTGTTGTTGTTGTTGTTAACATGATGAATAGTTGTTGTTGTCGTTAACATGATGAATTTGTAGTAGTTGTTGTTGTTAATATGATGAATTTGTTGTCGTTGTTGCTAGTATGTGGAAATTGTTGTTGTTGTTGTTGTTGTTGTCGTAAACCCTATGGTCAATGTTGATAAGTTGTATTGTGATGTGTTTTGAATCGAATAATTGTTGTATGATGATATGACTTAAAGACGTGATGAATTACAATGATAGTAATGATAAGGTTATTGCCATAGAACCTTGTCATTGAGTTGGTTTGTTTGAGACGATGCATGACGTGTTGCTTAAGTTGTTTGTGTTGCTTATGTTGCATAAGTTGATTATGTTGTTTAAGTCGATTAAGTGGTTTAAGTTGTGTTTTTGGATGTGCATCATTGAGTCGAGTCCATTGCATTGTTTGAGACGGCCCTGGTGGCAAATATTTTAGACGACCCTTGTGGAAAATGTTTGAGACCGCCCTTGTGCCAAATGTTTGAGACGGCCCTTATGGTAAATGTTTGAGACGGCCGTTGTGGAAAATGTTTGAGATGGCCCAATGGAAAACAATTTGAGACGAAAGTTTACTCCAATGGTACCACTTGTATATGGATAAGTTTGAGCCACATTCGAGTCGCATTTGAATTGCATTTGAATTGTGTTTGGATTGTTGAGATGATGAGATGTTTGTTGTAACGTGATGATGAGATGTTTGTTGTGACGTGATCATATTATAATTGTGAATTTGAATATGTTGTCTTAATTAGTTAATGACATTGTTACCGCCTTAAATGTTATATTATATTGATAAGTTGCTTTGCAATGAAAGTGTGTTATAAGATGTTGTGTGATGCGAAGTGGTGAAATTATGTATGATCTATATCTCCTATATTATTTATCATGCATTCCTTTTTAATGTAAGATATCTCACCCCTTTGCTGATATTTCTCCTACCATGGGAAATGGGCAGGTACTCAAGATTAGCCGTGGATGTTAGAGGTTATTTATGTGAAGGCTTTATTTTTCTTTACGGCGAGTCGAATTGGTGTCCATTGCTCTGATATGTAGCACTCGAGTGGGATTAGTCGTTATTATTTAATTGTTGCATTCATTGATGACATTTGTTTTAAGTTGAATTGAAAGATGTTCATAAGTTGAAATTGGAAGTTGTTGAATAAAGCTTTGTTACTGAATGTTATGTATCTTTGTTAAATGCAATATGAGTATGTTTATTTTGTTAATTCAAAATGTGACATCCCATCTTTGATGAATAATTTTAAATGCACTCTGATTTTCTCTTATACTTGTGGGGTAGAATTGGGGTGTTGCATTAGTGGTATCAGAGCAGGTCGGTTTGTCCGGTCAATGTTGTCTTGTGTTGTTTATTCACGTGTACGCGACTAGTGTGTGAAACACTGTCCGTACTTGTTGTTCTCCTGATCGTTTGTCTGCAGGAGTAGGTTTGAAGCTAAGTGGGGGAGAAGCTATGCTTCTCAGATGTGTTCAGTTGTAAGGTGTTAGTATATTGCTGCTAGCGACGGTGCAAGTGTCGAGGGAGTTTGTTGTTTTCGGAATCTATGGTGACTTGGATTTAAGATTTTGGTTTCTAGTTAAGTTGGAATCTCTTGAGGAAGAGGGTGAGCTGTAACACCCCGATATCCGCTGCACGCATCAACCGTGTCGGCCAACCGAGCATGTTACCGGCTTAATCAATAATCCCCCCGACTAATTAATCCGACCATAAACTTAACTGCTCAAATCAACACATTAATCCAATTATGCCTTTAGAATAATACCGATAAATCCCAACTTCGACTAATTCCAACGAATAAATCCTTTATTTAATTTAATTAAATAATTAATTAAATTCGGGGGGTTACAACTCTCCCCCACTTAGAATCTTTTCGTCCTTGAAAATCTATCCGACATAACCATCCGCAACTTCGCTTCCAACTCTCCGATTCTCAGTTGCGTTTGACAACACTTCGACTACCAAAACAACTCACTATGACTTAAATCCAGTGTCAATTATTCGACATCTCTACGACATACTCATTAACAACTTACTAACCATCTCTAGAATCTCCCGGCTTATCAATACTTAAGGTAGCAATAACTTTCACACGCTTATACGTGGAGATGCAACCTCACCTCATTAACTTAGCAACAGAGTCATCAGTGCTCAACAATACCTTGACATATGATTCTTAAGGTAGTAACACTCATAACCCTCATACTTGGGTGTTCAACGCCACACCATTATCGTATTAACAACATTATCAACACCGAAACACATACGTACTTTCATTCCTATAATCATACATGCCAATCTTTAACAAATACCAACAACTTTATCGACGCCTCGTTGTATCACTCTTACAGTGACATCAACATAGCCAGCATACTCAACTCAGGAGAAGTACGAAATATCACTTCTTACTTACTTAGTCCAACATCAATATCATGACAACAAAAACCAAATCACTATAATGTCAACTTAACAAGATTACTTGACGAATACACCCAACTCCACCATCAACTAACATCCCTTATATCATCCTTATAAACTTGGAAAAAGTACCATATTTCTGGTACATTGTTCTTATCTCAACGCCCACCAAATCAAACATGGAGATCAAGAAATATCATTCTCATAGGCTTCCGATACCTAGTTCTTCACCTTTAACACACAGACACACGCATACCAACTGCGCCACCTTACACATCCGCTGCACAACTCTGATAATCCATCTTAAGTCACCGTCCATATTAAATCTTTTCTTCAACTACATGGTTCACAAGTCTTAATCTAGTTCAGACTTCCTTAAACATCCATCACAAAATCGATGCTCACTCGACATTCTCAATCCTTCACTTTGCGATGTTATCTCGCCTATAAACCAGCTTCTCCGACCTGTTTATTACTTCTCAATCATTCATGGATACTTTTCATTAATTAACACCAACCAGATATCTTCACGACATAACATTCATCCCTTTACGCACTATCAAGCTAGCAAGATACGTCTATGCATCCCAATCACGATTCCGTCTACTATCAACAAGAGATTAAGCGTGATCAAGTCCTTAATTTGTCAATAGATAGCCGACAACCATAATGGAGTATAAACCATCATTACAAACATTAATAATGTTCATTAATAATGTTTATGGTCGGATTAATTAGCCGGATTAGTCGGAGGAATACAAATCGCGAGTCGGTATTAATTAAGTTATGGAGCAATTGTAGTTATGGAATATTATTGGGAATAATATTTGTTATGATATGTGATTATTCATTTATGTGTGTTATTTGGCTTAATTGAGTAATTAGAGGAATATTATGAATTGGGCCTAAGTGGAAGAAGTATAACACAACGAGATTGGATTATGAGTTAAGCCCAATTAAGAAAAGAAGGATAGTAAGAGAGTTAGGGTTTTAGAGACATAAATCTCATTTGGAGAAAGAAGAGAAAGAAGAGAAAGAAGGGAAGAAAGAGGAAAACTATGGCATGAAGAGGAAGGACTCCATTGAAGAAGGTGAAGCTTTTGCTAAGATAAGGGTGGGGTTCTTACTCTCTAAGGGTTGGAATGATGATGTTTATGGTGGGTTAGATTGTATGTTATTCTCCATGGATGTGTGAGTTTGAAATTTTTAGGGTTTATGATCAAATCCATGAAATTGTGCCATTAATCATGTAGTTGATGTTTGTGTATTAACCCATGGTTAGAAACATGTTTAGGAACCTTATATGCGTGCTAAATTGCTTTCAATTGATGTATAAATTGTATGAGGGTTAGTAGTTATTGTATGGGGAGATAGGGGAAGGAAAATGGTGATTTTTGGGTTTTTACGCAGCGTAGGTCGACATACACAAAAGCCTGGGTCGACCTGAGCAACCCAAAAAGGCAGAAAATATGGTTTTCTTCAGCATGCGCCGACCTATAGAATCCCTTGCGTCGACTCATAGGTCGACCTAAGCAAACTCGAGGGGGACAAAAACGTTTATGCGTCAACCTGAAGATTCCTTGCGTCGACCTGAAGATTTCCATTTTTGACAGATTTCGTAAAGACCATAACTTTTGATATGTAACTTCGTTTTATGCGCCTGTAATACGGTGAATTGACTTTTAAAGAAAATGTTGTGGATAGCAAGAGTTGCCACCGACTTTTATTTTATCCAATTATAGAAAGGCTAAAAGAACAGAAAAAGACCTTTTGAAAAGATTTTGAGTTCGGGGGGTAAGTTATACAAAGGGAAGGTGTGAGGCACCCTTTGCATCCATGGTTATCCATGGGCTCTTAATTTCTTAGCTCACTTGTTTTCAAAATGTTTGAATTGTTTGAAAAGTAGGGTGTGAATAGGAAACCTTTGAAGAAGAACTTTAGCTTGTAACTAAGCGTAGTCTTTTTGAAAATGTTCTTTGAAAAAGAAGTGGGAAAAAGATTTTGAATTTGAATTTGAGTTTGAAAAAGAGCAAGCAATTAATAGTAACTACCCTAAGTTTTAAAATTCGTTCTTTTAGCTTTTCGGGCGAAAGGGTCTATCCGTACCATAAAAGGGCAGGAAGTCTTTCAATTGGATGTGAAAGGGTCATCGAGAGTATCATTCGCCATAAGATTGTCCCATGCCATAAAGAGGGCAGGTAGTCTAAGGGAAGGATATAATAGTCATTTAACATTTTTAGGCATCATGCGAGGATACCTTAGCAATTAGGACAATTATCTTTATAAGGCAACCTCGAGGGAGTTTCAATAACTTTGAAGGCAACAGACAACATTGCTTTAGGTATCCTCGGAATCGAGGGACTTGACTATTTTAAGGCATTATCAATAAGGCAACAAGGCAACAATAATAAGGCAACAAGGCAACCAGAGGGATTACCCTAAAGGTGTGTGTGTGGCACAATCAAGTGGTTCAATTCGGATATTTTATCTTGTAATTAGTTATCCTAACTCAGTTCAAGGCTTGCACTCCCTAAGATTACTAACCACGCAATTAAAATAAAATAAAAGCAAAAATAAAATTTCCTACGCTATTACAATAAACACCTGCGGGGATGGGGAAATTAAAAGGCGGAAAAATAAGAAAGATAAATGATTAATTTAATTATTTTATCTTAGCCTTGATCTTCCTCATTGACTTTGAACATCTCTGATGGTGTGTAGTCGGAGGATCTTGGCTAACCCTGACAAATGAAGAAGAGATAGGTAGAAAACTTTTTGTGGCAAATACAAGGCATTGATAATAAATAAAAAAGTAATTATGTAATTAAAAATAAAAAATAAATAAATATATAAAAAAAAATTAGAAAACTTAGCTTTTGGTCGGGTGAAGCGCGTGGCTGAAGAACTTGAAGAAACCCTGAAAATTTGCGCAAAGAAGAGAAGAGGTTTTTAGTGCATGAATGATCTACAAACCCTAAAAAAGTTTACAAACCCTAACCCTGAACCTAACAGGTTTATTCAAGAAAACTTATTATGACTCACAAGGTTTATAAGGCTCAAAAATTGCGTTAATGGATAACACCTACTTGAGGATTCTAGGGTTTATAAATAAACTGAGGTTAACAAACCAAAAAAAAAACTAATTATTATTTTTTAATTAATAAAATAATAATTTTTATTGTCGAAAAATAATTATTGATAAAATTGTGGAAAAATCGAGTTTTCGATTAAAAATAAATAAATGTAAAATTATTATAAAGAAGAATTAATTTATTAAAATAATTGAAAATAAATGAGAAAAAGGTAGAAAGAAAAGAAAAAAAAAAGGAATCATAAACTAAAAAAATAAAAAGAAAAAGCCAAAGTATTAAAAAATAAAAAATTGAGAAAAACTTAGCTGTTAATCTGGTGTGGTTGGTCCTTTGAGGGAGTATGGTGCATCTGCGTTTTTCATCCTTTAGATCTTGCTTTGTGTGAATCCACTGGCTGGTACCGAGGGTGCACCGTGAGTGGATATGGAACGTTGGCACTGGATCAATGAACAGAATATGGCAAAGAAATTGAGTAAAATAAATATGCAACAGGCAGGGTTCGAACCCATGCCTTCGCACACAAACGCCTTAAAACATGCTGCGCTGCCAACTGAGCTGTAACCATTCGCTGATATTAAATCAAACACCATCAAATTAATATATACATAATCCTTAAATGGAAAATTCAAAATAAACCAGTCAAAGTGGGCCCCTGGTCCTGCAGCATGAACGAATAAAAAAAAAAAGAGAGAGAGAAAGGATCTTTTCACTGTCCAATCAACAAGCGCCGCATGTGGTCAAAGTCTTCTTGTTACTGATCATCGTCCCCTACAATCTCATGCCCAGAATTTAGCTACAGAATAGCTACGATTCTGTTTCTACTTCGCTACGAATTTTCATAGCTAAACCTGCATCTTTAAAAACTCATAAAAACGATTATACGAAACATGGTAAATATCCAGATCACTTAAATGAAACCTTGTGAGTTCAATAACATTGTTTATTTGGCCCGGAACGTCCCATAATACGTAAAACGAAACGATTTAAAGCATATGCCCTAGCCATGGCATCTTTGGTTCCAGCCATTAAAGCTTCACATTAAGCCCTCAAACCTTCTCTAAGGGCTACCAGAAACTCAAACAAACGATTACATTGAGGCAAAAAGCAAGGTATCGCGAGGTATACAAATCAGAAAGTATGCATGAATATGGAGATGCTTGGTATACGAATTCTCAGCGTATTTACATGCTATAAATCCTCTAACCTTACTCTATGGTACCTTCTGAGTTGAATGGAACGAATGTTTGGCTTTGAAGATGCTTGGGAGGGGTCACGCGAGTTTGCCCTAGTACTTGAGAAGAATTTGCACTATTGAAACTTTGCCTCTTTCTCCTCTTTTTTTTTCTCTTAGGTTTGATTAGGTTTAGATATATATAGACAGGAGATTAGGTCAAAAATTTTGAGAGAGATCCAATCTTTTTTTATGACATGGAAATATGCAAATTTTTGATTGAAAATCAAATTTTAATATTTCTATTTTTGATCAATCTTCTCCAATCACCTTGGCCATGAGTTAAATTGAATATTTGATTCACAAAAAATAAACCAAAATCAAATCTTTGGTGTCTTTACTATTTTATTTAATTTAAATTGAATTTAAGTGATTAAATTCAAAAATAAAATAAATAATAATAATAAAAATGGGTGGAAAGGTATATGGGTCGTGGATCATACTAGGAATAGGTTTAGAACCAAGGTTTTAGGCCCATTAAGCAAAAAACTTTAAATTCATCACTTTGAACTCCATGCATTTTCTCAAAATCGTCCAACTTATGCAAGCCATAACTCGTTCAATATTTATCATATGGAGGTGATCTAGAACTTTTTGGAAAGCTCAAAGAGTCCTTTAAAGGCTAATTTTGGTTTCATCTCAATTGAGTCTACCATGTTCAAGTTATGAGCTTTGAGAAAAAATGACTTTTTGCGATCTTTTAGAAGGACCTATAATGTTTTGGCCTATATCTCTTATGCGGAAGCATTTCTTGACCTTGGGCCCAACATCAAAGTTGTATATAATCAAATTTCCTTGATAATGAGCTTTGGTTGAGGAATTTCTGAGAAAGTATGAGAGAGTTATGGCTGGTCAAAGTTCGGTTGACTTTTACCTAGAAACCCTAATTTAGCAACCTTGTACTTTTGTGGATTTTGGAGTTTTCCTTGATGAATCATGATCAACCTTTGATCAAATGATGAATCTAACATTAAAATGTTGATGTTTACCAAAAATCAGAAGTTTTGACTGTATTTTGACCACAATTGACTTTTAGGTCAAACTAGTCGACTGTTGACTATTTCAGCAGTTGATTGATCGATCTTATGAATCAAGGCTTGAAACTTGGCATAAGGGTACTTTGAATCATATGAGAGACCATGAAATCCACTTGAGGTATCGGAAGTTCAAATTCCTTGATTAAATCCGAAACCCTAATTTAGAGGTTGTTGTTTAGGAGAGAGACTGCATGCTTCTTTATTGTGTATCTTTGAGCATTTGAAAGTCAGATGAACTGAAATATGGATAAATATGTTGGGCAAATTTTGGGGTATGACAGCGCCGTTCGAAGCATTGAAAAAGATAACGCAATGAACTATACCATGATGCAATAAAATGATTCATAGGATATAGTCTCCTATTATGTTTATTAGGATTAAGTGATGAACTATGTTGTGTTAACATATGAAGTATGCTCTTTGCGATGAATTGACATAACCATTGTCATACCCCAAATTTGTCCTACCCATTACTTTTATCTGGCTTAGACTTTTCATTCATTTGCATACCCCCATTAGGGCATTAACATGACTTTTCATTCATTCATTAACTAAAACATCTAAAAGCGTAGGATCAAGGATCGTGGAGCAAAGTAGGGTCTCATATAGGTTTTGGTACAAGCTATTTATTTCTTCAAAAAGATGCATGATACTCAATTAGAAGACGAAGATCGGTTCAGTCTCTTAACAAATACTTGATCATGTGCTTTATGCTTACGTGGATTCCTTGACCTAGGGTTTACTTCCCTAAGCACTTTGTGATCTTCTGGATCCCTGGGAATTTGAATTTCCGTGATTAGAATATCTGATTACCCAGCTGTCATGGCATATGGTCAATTTCTTTTGAGCTATGGATTAGTTTGAGGCTTTGATTCATCTAAGCGAGTTTCTTCTACTACAAGCATCGATTCATGGTATCTTCCAGTGATAGTTTGGTTTGATTCATTTTGAGGATTGAATGCAAATTGGAGAAAGGTTACATCTGAATTTGAGAAAGAAAGAGACTTCATTGGGAATTCATGATCAATGTGGATTATAAGCTTCATCATAAGAGATCCATACAAAATTCAAGAATCCATTCCGAATTAAAAAAAAAAAGGAAACGAAGTTGATTTGAAAAAAGACTATCACACTTTCAAGGGAAATCATGTTCATTTACAAACCCATTTCCATTCAAAGCCCAAGTTCAAACGTCCAATCACCTATCCATCGATTCAAATACCAAATTTACAAATCCATACAAAGAAAAAGACCATTACAATTATGTTACATCGCCATTCTTTCACAAGTCAATATTCCTATCCTATAAACCATTTCTCTTCATTTCTTCATCTTCAAGCCATTTCCACTTCTTCTTCTTGCATAACTTCATCACCATGTCTTGCAACCTTTCACCATTCGATCCATCAGTCAAAACCTGCATAAACCAATACCATTACATAACCATAACAGATCCATATGCCAAGGGAGTTCAGAAGCAAACAAAAAAAAACAGAACCATACAACTTTCCATTTCAAACCCCTCATTCCACAAGTCATACACGGTTCAGCATGAAGGATAGAAAAACACTTAGAAAGGGGGGGTTTGAATAAGTGTAGCTTTAAAAACTTGACAGATAAAAATAAATTGCACAGTTATTTTTATCCTGGTTCGTTGTTAACTAAACTACTCCAGTCCACCCCCGCAGAGATGATTTACCTCAACTGAGGATTTAATCCACTAATCGCACGGATTACAATGGTTTTCCACTTAGTCAGCAACTAAGTCTTCCAGAGTCTTCTGATCACACACTGATCACTCCAGGAACAACTGCTTAGATACCCTCTAAGACTTTTCTAGAGTATACTGATCCACACGATCACTCTAGTTACAACCTGCTTAGTTCACTTCTAAGACTTCCTAGAGTATTCTGATCCACACGATCACTCTAGTTCCTTACAACTTAATGTAATCAATTCTAAGAGTATTACAAATGCTTCTTGAAAGTGTTAATCACAAACTGTGATATTTCTCTTAACGTTTAAGCTTAATCTCACTAATATATTACAACAGCAATGTAGTGAGCTTTGATGAAGATGAAGATTCTGAGTTTAGATTTGTACAGAGTTTCAGCAAGTTTGATATGAGTTGTTTTGGTGCAGAATCGTTAACCTTGCTTCTCATCAGAACTTCATATTTATAGGCGTTGGAGAAGATGACCGTTGAGTGCATTTAATGCTTTGCGTGTTCCGTACAGCATCGCATTTAATGTTATACGCTTTTGTCAACTACCTCGAGCCTTGTTCACGCTGTGTCTACTGACGTAGCCTTTAGTAGCTTTTAACGTTCCTTTTGTCAGTCAGCGTAGCTTGCCACTTGTACTTTCTTCTGATCTGATGTTTGTGAATACAACGTTTGAATATCATCAGAGTCAAACAGCTTGGTGCATAGCATCTTCTGATCTTCTGACCTTGAAGTGCTTCTGAGCGTGATACCATCAGAACTTCAGTGCTTCTGTTCTCTTGTTCTTCTGATGCTTCCATAGACCCATGTTCTGATTCTGCTTCGACCATCTTCTGATGTCTTGCCAGACCATGTTCTGATGTTGCATGCTGAACCCTTTGAGACAAAGCTTCTGAGCGCTGAATTATGCGTACTCTTTTATATATTTCCTGAAAGGGAAATTGCATTGGATTAGAGTACCATATTATCTTAAGCAAAATTCATATTATTGTTATCATCAAAACTAAGATAATTGATCAGAACAAATCTTGTTCTAACAATCTCCCCCTTTTTGATGATGACAAAAACATATATAAATGATATGAATTTGCGATCAGAAAGAATAGACGGCAAAAGACAAATTACACAGCTATAGCATAAGCATATGAATATGTCTCCCCCTGAGATCAACAATCTCCCCCTGAGATAAATAATCTCCCCCTGAAATAAATACTCGAAGAACTTTAATAAAAGACTTCCCTGATTATTTCGGTAGAGACGATCATATAAGCTTCTGTCTTTAGAGAATTCATAGCTTCTGACTTCTGCTTCCATTGGACAGCTTCAGAACTAGAATTTCCTTAGATCCCTAGAACACTCACAGCTTCTGATTCCTGCTTCCATCTAGGACAGCTTCAGAACTTGAATTTCTTTGATCTTCTGAACATTCACAGCTTCTGATTTCTGCTTCCATTCAGGACAGCTTCAGAACTTGAATTTCTTTGATCTTCTGAACATTCACAGCTTCTGATTTCTGCTTCCATTTAGGACAGCTTCAGAACTTGAGTTTTCTGGATCTTTAGAACATTCGCAGCTTCTGATTTCTGCTTCCCTCGGATAGCTTCAGAGCTTTGAATTTCTACCAACATTACTTCATGCTAGATTTGTATTAGAACATTGTTGAATGTACCAGAGCATCATCAGAGCATCTCTACATCCTGAAATGTTACAGAACAAAAACTAAACGACAAAAGTCAGCATGAACGAGTCAGAACATAGAATATATGTTTGAACAAATTATATGTATCAGAGCCATATAGGCTAAAATAATGTATCAGAGCAAATAGAATTTTGTCAAAACAAATAGACAAATATGGATCAAATTCTATTATCAGTGCTTCTGATTCTTGAAGCTTGATAGCACTCAGCTTGCTTCAGTTTCCATGGTTTTGCTTCTGTGTTTGCTTTGAAGATTCTCTTCACTTCTTTATACCTGCAAAACACTTAAACCATATAGAACTTGCAGTTCTTGTTAGTAAATTTGTGGGAGCTTTACCCAGCAACTGATAGATTAATCAAATCATTTATCATTTATCTTCTCCCCCTTTTTGTCATAACATCAAAAAGAATATTTCAAAAGATTCAGATGTATAAAACGACAGGTTTACCATCCCGAGATAAAACGTTACAGCTGTTTTGCTTTAAAAGAGGTTCTGAATCAACTTAGACAATGAAACGTTAGTAATGACTGAATCATAATTTCTAAAAGATTTCAATCAGAACTTCTGATATATAAAAAATAATCCATTTTCATTTCAGAAGATACTCATACATAAGAACTTCTCATCTTCTCATTCTGGGCATAAATCCATACTGATGTTCTTCAGAATGAACTTAAACCTATCTTCAGCCAGGGGTTTTGTAAAGATATCAGCCCATTGATGGTCTGTATCAACAAAGTTTAACGATA
This sequence comes from Vicia villosa, assembly GCF_029867415.1. Classification (NCBI taxonomy): domain Eukaryota; kingdom Viridiplantae; phylum Streptophyta; class Magnoliopsida; order Fabales; family Fabaceae; genus Vicia; species Vicia villosa. The sequence goes on from NC_081184.1 coordinate 52,662,636, forward strand.
TAACACCCTTCTGAACATAGTCCCTTATGAAATGATGTTTAATCTCAATATGTTTAGCTTTTGAATGAAGAATAGGATTCTTAGATAAACATATAGCAGAAGTATTATCACAGAATATAGGAATGTTACTCTCAAATATCTGATAATCTTCTAACTGACTCTTCATCCAGAGCATCTGTGTACTACAACCAGCAGCGGCGACATATTCTGCTTCTGTTGTTGATAGAGCAATAGTTGCTTGCTTCTTGCTATACCAGGAGATCAAATGACTTCCAAGAAATTGGCAACTTCCTGAAGTACTTTTTCTTTCAATTCTGTCTCCAGCATAGTCAGCATCGCAGAATCCTACTAAGTTGTATTCTTTAGATTTTCTGTAAACTAAGCCAACATTAGTAGTACCTTTCAGATACCTTAGAATTCTCTTAACAGCAGTTAAATGAGATTCTCTAGGATCTGATTGGAATCTAGCACACAAACAAACACTGAACAGAATGTCAGGTCTAGAAGCAGTCAAATATAGAAGAGATCCAATCATACCTCTGTATAACTTCTGATCTACCTTCTTACTTACCTCATCCTTACCTAGGATGCATGTTGGATGCATAGGAGTTTTGGCTTCTTTGCAGTCTAGAAGATTAAACTTCTTCAGAAGTTCCTTCACATACTTGGTTTGGTGAACATACGTTCCTTCTGATGTTTGATTTATTTGTATTCCAAGGAAATACTTGAGTTCTCCCATCATGCTCATTTCAAACTCAGCCTGCATAGACTCAGCAAACTCCTTTCCAAGTGTAGCATTAGATGTTCCAAAAATAATATCATCTACATATATTTGACAAATTAAAATATCCCTTTTAAAGGTTTTACAAAAGAGAGTAGTGTCCACTTTTCCTCTAGTGAAACCATTATCCAGAAGGAAAGAACTTAAGCGTTCATACCAAGCTCTGGGAGCCTGTTTCAATCCATACAATGATTTCTTAAGTTTAAAAACATGATTTGGAGACATAGAGTCTTCAAAACCAGGAGGTTGATGGACATAAACTTCTTCATCTATATAACCATTTAAAAAGGCACTCTTAACATCCATCTGATAGAGAGTGATGTTATGTTGAGTGGCAAATGAAATTAATAGACGAATAGATTCTAACCTGGCCACTGGTGCAAAGGTTTCTGTATAGTCAATCCCTTCTTGCTGACTATAACCCTGAGCCACCAGTCTGGCTTTGTTCCTTACCACTTCACCTTTCTCACTGAGCTTGTTTCTGAAGACCCATTTTGTACCAATTATATTGAATCCATCTGGTCTAGGAACAAGATCCCAAACATCATTCCTTGTAAACTGATTCAGTTCTTCTTGCATAGCAATTATCCAGTCTGGATCTTCTAGAGCATGATCAACAGAAGTTGGCTCCATCAAGGATACAAGACCTAATTGACAATCTGCATTGTTCTTAAGGAATGCTCTTGTTCTGATTGGATCATCCTTCTTTCCAAGAATGACATCTTCTGAATGACCAGAGATGAGTCTGGATGATCTTCTGACAGATGGTTCTTCAGAAATGCTTAGATTCTCCAGAGAAGCTGATACTTGATCTTCAGATTCTTTGCTTCTGAGAAGCTCTGCTTTTGATGCGTTGCTTCTTGACTCAACAACTTCTGATATATCAATATCACAATCTGCAAAATTATCAAACTGCTTTGGTTTTTCAGAACCAAGCTTATCATCAAACCTGATATTGATTGATTCTTCTACAATCAATGTTTCAGTATTGTATACTCTGTAGCCTTTTGAGCGTTCAGAATATCCAAGAAGAAAACATTTTTGTGCTTTGGAATCAAACTTACCAAGATGATCTTTAGTGTTCAGAATAAAGCATACACATCCAAAAGGATGGAAATATGAAATGTTGGGCTTTCTATTCTTCCACAGTTCATAAGGAGTCTTATTTAGAATAGGTCTGATAGAGATTCTATTCTGAATATAGCATGCAGTGTTTATTGCTTCTGCCCAGAAATGCTTAGCCATATTGGTTTCATTGATCATGGTTCTGGCCATTTCTTGCAGAGTCCTATTCTTTCGTTCTACAACCCCATTTTGCTGTGGAGTTCTAGGACAAGAGAAATCATGGGCAATACCATTTTCTTTGAAGAACTCTTCAAAGGATCTGTTCTCAAATTCACCACCATGATCACTTCTGACCTTTATGATTTTACACTCTTTTTCAGATTGAATCTGAATGCAGAAATCAAAGAACACTGAATGAGTCTCATCCTTGTGTTTCAAGAATTTTACCCATGTCCAGCGGCTATAATCATCTACGATGACTAATCCATATTTCTTCCCTCTGACAGATGTTGTTTTGACTGGGCCAAACAGATCAATGTGCAAGAGTTCTAATGGCCTTGAGGTAGACACAACATTCTTGGACTTGAATGCAGGTTTGGAGAACTTGCCCTTCTGACATGCTTCACAAAGAGCATCTGATTTGAATTTCAGATTAGGGAGTCCTCTGACCAGATTCAGTTTGTTAATCTGAGAAATCTTTCTCAAACTAGCATGACCTAATCTTCTGTGCCAGACCCACTGCTCTTCAGAAACAGACATAAGACAAGTCACCTTCTGACTCATAAGATCTTGCAGATCTGTCTTATAAATGTTGTTCTTCCTCTTGCCTGTAAATAGGATTGAGCCATCCTTCTGATTTACAGCCTTGCAAGACTCTTGATTAAAGATTATATCATAACCATTGTCACTCAATTGACTGATAGATAAGAGGTTATGTGTTAATCCTTCTACAAGAAGTACATTAGAAATGGAAGGAGAGTTACCAGACTTTATAGTTCCAGAGCCAATTATCTTGCCCTTCTGATCTCCTCCAAACTTGACTTCTCCTCCAGACTTAAGCACCAGGTCTTGGAACATAGACCTTCTTCCTGTCATGTGTCGTGAGCATCCAGAGTCCAGGTACCATGACATGTTGTGCTTTGTCCTTTTTGCAGTCAAGGATATCTGCAATAGGAATAATCTTATCCTTAGGTACCCACATTTTCTTGGGTCCTTTCTTGTTAGATTTTCTCAAGTTCTGATTGAACTTGGGTTTAACATTGTAAGCAATAGAAGGAACAGCATGATAATTCTTAATGTGAGTTTCATGATATTTCCTAGGTTGTGTCACATGCTTTTTGGTGTGTGTTATGTGAAAACTTTGAGCATGTGAAGTGTGCCTAATATCATGGGAGTGGCCATACTTGAACTGATCATACAATGGCTTGTATGTGAATTTCATTTCATCAACAGGTTCAAGTTTGTATGAGGTTTCACCCTCAAAACCAATGCCAACTCTTTTTTTTCCAGACACAGCATATATCATAGAAGCTAGCTGACTTCTGCCAATACTTCTAGATAAGAACTTTCTGAAACTTAAATCATATTCTTTCAGAATATGGTTTAGACTAGGAGTGGATTTTTCTGAATCAGAAGGAGGTCCAACATTATTGGATAATTTTAAAAGTTTTTCTTTTAATTCAGAATTCTCCAACTCAAGCTTCTTTGTTTCAAATTCAAACAGCTTTTTCAGCTTTTTGTATTTGAGACTAATCTGAGACTTGAGTTCCAGAAGTTCTGTTAGACCGGAAACTAACTCATCTCTAGTAAGTTCAGAAAATACCTCTTCAGAATCTGATTCTGATGTAGATTCTGATCCGTCATCTTCTGTCGCCATCAGCGCACAGTTAGCCTGCTCATCTTCAGAGTCTGAATCATCTTCTGACTCATCCCAGGTTGCCATAAGACCTTTCTTCTTATGAAACTTCTTCTTGGGATTTTCCTTCTGAAGATTTGGACATTCATTCTTGAAGTGTCCAGGCTCATTGCATTCATAGCACATGACCTTCTTCTTGTCAAATCTTCTGTCATTAGAAGATTCTCCACGTTCAAATTTCTTTGAACTTCTGAAGCCTCTGAACTTCCTTTGCTTGGTCTTCCAGAGTTGATTTAGCCTTCTGGAGATTAAGGACAATTCATCTTCTTCTTCAGATTCTGATTCTTCAGGATCTTCTTCTCTAGCCTGAAAAGCGTTAGTGCATTTCTTGATATTTGATTTTAATGCATTAGACTTACCTTTCTTTTGAGGCTCATTTGCGTCCAGCTCTATTTCATGACTTCTCAAGGCACTGATAAGCTCTTCCAGAGAAACTTCATTGAGATTCTTTGCAATCTTGAATGCAGTCACCATAGGACCCCATCTTCTGGGTAAGCTTCTGATGATCTTCTTTACGTGATCAGCCTTGGTGTATCCCTTGTCAAGAACTCTCAATCCAGCAGTAAGAGTTTGAAATCTTGAAAACATCTTTTAAATGTCTTCATCATCCTCCATCTTGAAGGCTTCATACTTCTGGATTAAAGCTAGAGCTTTAGTCTCCTTGACTTGAGCATTTCCTTCATGAGTCATTTTCAAGGACTCATTTATGTCATAGGCCGTTTCCCTGTTAGATATCTTCTCATACTCAGCATGAGAGATAGCATTCAGCAAAACAGTTCTGCATTTATGATGATTCCTGAAAAGCTTTTTCTGATCATCATTCATTTCTTGCCTTGTCAGCTTTACGCCTCTGGCATTTACTGGATGTTTGTAACCATCCATCAGAAGATCCCATAGATCACCATCTAGACCAAGAAAGTAACTTTCCAGTTTATCTTTCCAGTATTCAAAGTTTTCACCATCAAATACCGGCGGTCTAGTATAACCATTGTTACCGTTGTATTGCTCAGCAGAGCCAGATGTAGATGCAGGTGTAGACTTTTCACTTTCATCAACCATCTTTTACTGAAGCGTTTTTCTCTTCCTTAATCTTTTCTAAACACGGTTAAGTGCTTGCACCTTAGAACCGGCGCTCTGATGCCAATTGAAGGATAGAAAAACACTTAGAAAGGGGGGGTTTGAATAAGTGTGGCTTTAAAAACTTGACAGATAAAAATAAATTGCACAGTTATTTTTATCCTGGTTCGTTGTTAACTAAACTACTCCAGTCCACCCCCGCAGAGATGATTTACCTCAACTGAGGATTTAATCCACTAATCGCACGAATTACAATGGTTTTCCACTTAGTCAGCAACTAAGTCTTCCAGAGTCTTCTGATCACACACTGATCACTCCAGGAACAACTGCTTAGATACCCTCTAAGACTTTTCTAGAGTATACTGATCCACACGATCACTCTAGTTACAACCTGCTTAGTTCACTTCTAAGACTTCCTAGAGTATTCTTATCCACACGATCACTCTAGTTCCTTACAACTTAATGTAATCAATTCTAAGAGTATTACAAATGCTTCTTGAAAGAGTTAATCACAAACTGTGATATTTCTCTTAACGTTTAAGCTTAATCTCACTAATATATTACAACAGCAATGTAGTGAGCTTTGATGAAGATGGAGATTCTGAGTTTAGATTTGAACAGAGTTTCAGCAAGTTTGATATGAGTTGTTTCGGTGCAGAATCGTTAACCTTGCTTCTCATCAGAACTTCATATTTATAGGCGTTGGAGAAGATGACCGTTGAGTGCATTTAATGCTTTGCGTGTTCCGTACAGCATCGCATTTAATGTTATACGCTTTTGTCAACTACCTCGAGCCTTGTTCACGCTGTGTCTACTGACGTAGCCTTTAGTAGCTTTTAACGTTCCTTTTGTCAGTCAGCGTAGCTTGCCACTTGTACTTTCTTCTGATCTGATGTTTGTGAATACAACGTTTGAATATCATCAGAGTCAAACAGCTTGGTGCATAGCATCTTCTGATCTTCTGACCTTGAAGTGCTTCTGAGCGTGATACCATCAGAACTTCAGTGCTTCTGTTCTCTTGTTCTTCTGATGCTTCCATAGACCCATGTTCTGATTCTGCTTCGACCATCTTCTGATGTCTTGCCAGACCATGTTCTGATGTTGCATGCTGAACCCTTTGAGACAAAGCTTCTGAGCGCTGAATTATGCGTACTCTTTTATATATTTCCTGAAAGGGAAATTGCATTGGATTAGAGTACCATATTATCTTAAGCAAAATTCATATTATTGTTATCATCAAAACTAAGATAATTGATCAGAACAAATCTTGTTCTAACAATCTCCCCCTTTTTGATGATGACAAAAACATATATAAATGATATGAATTTGCGATCAGAAAGAATAGACGGCAAAAGACAAATTACACAGCTATAGCATAAGCATATGAATATGTCTCCCCCTGAGATCAACAATCTCCCCCTGAGATAAATAATCTCCCCCTGAAATAAATACTCGAAGAACTTTAATAAAAGACTTCCCTGATTATTTCGGTAGAGACGATCATATAAGCTTCTGTCTTTAGAGAATTCATAGCTTCTGACTTCTGCTTCCATTGGACAGCTTCAGAACTAGAATTTCCTTAGATCCCTAGAACACTCACAGCTTCTGATTCCTGCTTCCATCTAGGACAGCTTCAGAACTTGAATTTCTTTGATCTTCTGAACATTCACAGCTTCTGATTTCTGCTTCCATTTAGGACAGCTTCAGAACTTGAGTTTTCTGGATCTTTAGAACATTCGCAGCTTCTGATTTCTGCTTCCCTCGGATAGCTTCAGAGCTTTGAATTTCTACCAACATTACTTCATGCTAGATTTGTATCAGAACATTGTTGAATGTACCAGAGCATCATCAGAGCATCTCTACATCCTGAAATGTTACAGAACAAAAACTAAACGACAAAAGTCAGCATGAACGAGTCAGAACATAGAATATATGTTTGAACAAATTATATGTATCAGAGCCATATAGGCTAAAATAATGTATCAGAGCAAATAGAATTTTGTCAAAACAAATAGACAAATATGGATCAAATTCTATTATCAGTGCTTCTGATTCTTGAAGCTTGATAGCACTCAGCTTGCTTCAGTTTCCATGGTTTTGCTTCTGTGTTTGCTTTGAAGATTCTCTTCACTTCTTTATACCTGCAAAACACTTAAACCATATAGAACTTGCAGTTCTTGTTAGTAAATTTGTGGGAGCTTTACCCAGCAACTGATAGATTAATCAAATCATTTATCATTTATCTTCTCCCCCTTTTTGTCATAACATCAAAAAGAATATTTCAAAAGATTCAGATGTATAAAACGACAGGTTTACCATCCCTTGTTTGATGAAGATGAAGATTCTGAGTTTAGATTTGAACAGAGTTTCAGCAAGTTTGATATGAGTTGTTTTGGTGCAGAATCGTTAACCTTGCTTCTCATCAGAACTTCATATTTATAGGCGTTGGAGAAGATGACCGTTGAGTGCATTTAATGCTTTGCGTGTTCCGTACAGCATCGCATTTAATGTTATACGCTTTTGTCAACTACCTCGAGCCTTGTTCACGCTGTGTCTACTGACGTAGCCTTTAGTAGCTTTTAACGTTCCTTTTGTCAGTCAGTGTAGCTTGCCACTTGTACTTTCTTCTGATCTGATGTTTGTGAATACAACGTTTGAATATCATCAGAGTCAAACAGCTTGGTGCATAGCATCTTCTGATCTTCTGACCTTGAAGTGCTTCTGAGCGTGATACCATCAGAACTTCAGTGCTTCTGTTCTCTTGTTCTTCTGATGCTTCCATAGACCCATGTTCTGATTCTGCTTCGACCATCTTCTGATGTCTTGCCAGACCATGTTCTGATGTTGCATGCTGAACCCTTTGAGACAAAGCTTCTGAGCGCTGAATTATGCGTACTCTTTTATATATTTCCTGAAAGGGAAATTGCATTGGATTAGAGTACCATATTATCTTAAGCAAAATTCATATTATTGTTATCATCAAAACTAAGATAATTGATCAGAACAAATCTTGTTCTAACACAGCATAGGTCCTAAAGTGGAACTTGCAGCAGCTCACAAATCAACATATCTGTACTATAACAGAACCGGTCCCTGCTACTGTTCAGATTTTCCATTCATCACCTACCAACATGTGCACATCAACAAGAATCAAGCATTTGTCAGTACATGTCCATCCAAATAATATGCGCACTCATTTAATAGAATCCGTGACGACATGCTACAAACCAACTAGCATACATCCACTAATTAGCAGCATTCCACTTATATTAATAACTAACAATAAACCAAAACAAACCATTGCAGACAAAGCTATTCAGTTTCACATTCAGTATCATCACAGTGAAAAGAAACCAACATACAAAGACACCCTGCAGCAAACTAAACAGTAGCAGCCCTGTACACTTCAAAATCTCTAATCACTATTTATAGCTAACTCTAACCTTCAGTTTCACTCCAATTCTAACCAATCATTTTTCTAACTAACCTAACCGACATACATAACAAACTTTCCCACAAATAACTAACAGTCCCAGCTGTCCTCATAACTAACATTCCTAAACCTTTCAAAAACCATGTTCAAATTAACTATCACCAATACCTGCAGCCTGCAACAGTAGTAAGACAGAGCCATTCGGTCCATTCCAAATTCTGAGTGCTGCGTAACATTCAAGTTATCACGGTTCGGTGTTCACGCGTTTATTTTACATTCAGACCTGCATCATTAAACCTTGAGTCAATACAAAACTCAGACACATTCTCCACCAAGATACAGAATAAAAACAATATATCCACGCCAATTAATTCATAGCGATTTCCCATCCAAATTAAACCTACTGCCAGCCCACCAACTAACAGAATCGTCAACACCTTGTAACTACCAAAATCTCTCCACTCTCTTCACATAACTAACTTTCAAACCTACAAATAACTAACTGTCCAAACTCACTCCAACTAACTACTAACTGAATTCCAAACACATAACAGAAAAACAGAAAGAGGAGAAGAACTTGACAGAAGTAACTAACCTCATTTTTTTCAGACTCAATCTCGGCCCTCCATTGCTCATAACCGCTTCTCTTGATCCAATGGCTCACATGTCACTCTCTTCTAACTGAATTCATTTGACTTTGACCTCTATATAACAAAGACGTTCATTTTCACCCTTCACTTCCATTCATTCACGCCATCTTCTACACACACCCGTTCTCACCTTCACTCATCATCACCTTCCATCTCCCTCACAATTCTCTGCAACCTCTCCTTCTTCTCCTTCAACCCTCACACGCATCACTCCCAACAATTATCCATCTCAATTCATCTTCCTCACCCTCACTCTGAAGCTCACAACCAAGGTTGCTCAGAACTTGCTTCGAGCTCTGAACTAGCCTGAGCTCAGCCACCAACCTCCACCGTTACTCTCGCAATGTGCTCGCACACGCACACGGAGCTCTCAACTCGCATCTCTCAATCACCACGGCACACACGACACAGAGAAAATTCAAGAAAAGAGTAGAAGAAGAAGAACGAAAGAGAGATAGAAGACCGTAGAAGAAAGAATAGAATCATACCTGAAACGGAAGTCTTCGTCATCGGAAGCTTATTACTTCGTCTCTGGTCTTCCTCAACAAACATCTTCAGCTCACGTCCAGGTAAGCCTTAACTTGATGCTCTTCATAGTTTGCTCGATAATTGGTAGATGCTTGAACGCAATCTTCATTCGATCCTTTACTTCTAGGCTCGATTCTGGACATTTAGGTTTCTTGATCCCTTTTCTGATTTGAGATTGTTGGAGCCGCGGGGAGTGAAATCGAGGTTGAATTAGTGTTCAGGGTAGACCATAGAGTAGGGATAGGGCTCCGATTAGGGATTCGGTCGTGCTCTGCCGCCTCCGGCGCGGCGGAGCGATTTCCGGTGAGTGTCGTGTGAGAGAGAAGAGAACGAAAGAGAGGGTCTGATAGAAGGGGGAGCGTCACAACAACCAACCCTAAGTCCCCTTTCTATTTTTCTTTTTTTTCTTTTTATTTGATTAATTTTGTTAATGGAAAAACAATTAAAATCTGAAATAAAAATCTGATAACAATGATAATCAATCTGAATCAACACCTTGGGCCAGCGAAATTCTTCACTCCTTTAGGCCCGCCAGGCTATTTTTGTGTGGAAAGAAAATTGAATCAAATAAAACATTATCTGGGCTTGGCACTTTGCTTTTCACACATCCCCAAAGTTAGGCCCAAATGCGCCTCTAATAAAACTCAGTTCAAAGCTTTTACTAATACACACCACCTGGCCAGCAGATTTATTTCTTGTTTGCAATTGTTTTGTTCCTCTAATTTTTTGCTTACCAAATCATTCTTCTACGCAATAAAAATGAGTAAAAATAGATTTTAAGTAGGATTTTGTGTGTACATAATTGTAGTATTTTTTTGTAGATTTTTAGATTTTATTTTGCTATTTCTAATAAATCCTTTCTTCATATATGTTCATCCTCCTTCATGTTTCGATAGATTTTGCAAAGCAATTTCGTTTAGTACCTTAGGATTAGAATTTAATCACCAATTTTTGTATAGTTACTGTAGACTAATCCATGATGTTGTGTACAAAAAATGATTTCCTAATTCTTTGTTTTGATTGGTATTTGGTTAGTGTTGTTTGACTCGATTAACACGCGTTTCTAATAGATGTTCGTGACGTTTGTGCTCTCAAATTGAAATGCATTCATGCAATAATGTTGGTTCCCTTTTGTACATATAACTAGGGATGTTTAGAGGTCCTAAGACCTGGAATTGGAATTTTTGAATCATGTTTTCATACTTTGCTCGATTTTTCTTTCTCACATGTGAATAGCTTGTTTTTGGTTGACAATTGCACCGTAACTTGTACAAATGACCCGTAATTTTGTGTGGAACTTCTTGGCATGACTTTGTTGTTGTTTAGGCATCTAGTATAGGCTATTTGCTACTGACTTGTACCATTTGATTGCATGTTTCTAACTTCATTCGCCATTTGAAACCGTTTAGCTAGTATTAACCTAGTGTTGTCTAGTTTTGGTTAGAGTTTTGTATTGTTTCATGCTAATTGACTAATATAGATTAACATAGGATATTGGAACTAAATGAATGAGTTTGCTACTGACTTCAAGCTTAGACCATGTGTTCACTTGCTTTTTGCTTCGATTAAATGATGTTTGTTCGCTAATTGGTAAGTAACGATTCATGCGATACTTTGGTAACTTTTGTGAATACTTTTGTGTGATACCGTGATGCTTTTGTATTTGATTTGGGACACTCAATCCCTTGTTTTGCTACTGACTTGAGGCTTCCCTCTCTTGTTTCCATGCTTAGCCTCTCATTTCTTGCTTTGATGTTGCTTATTCCTTACTATTGCTTGCCATGTTCCCTTAGACTCTTCCTTCTTTGTTAAGGGGAATTGAGATAGGATAGTTATCCTCAACCTTAGGGCCAATTATAGATTAGATGACATAGATTAGAATGTTAGGTCTAGTTCCCTTTTGCATTCTTTTTCTTTTCAACTCTTTAAAACATTAATAAAAGGAAGATGCGAATCACATTAAGAAAGTGATTGAGAAATGAGTGGGATTCATTCCCTAATCTATTTCTCAATCGCTTAGTGGCATAGAAACGAGTGGGATTCATTCCCTAATCTGTTTCTCGGTCACTACTTAATGGGAGAGAAACGAGTGGGATTCATTCCCTAATCTGTTTCTCAAACATTAATTAATGGGAGAGAAATGAGTGAGATTCATTCTCTAATCTGTTTCTCAAACATTACATAATGGGATGGAAGTGAGTGGGATTCATTCCCTAATCTGCTTCTCGATCATTATACATTTTATGTGATTCGAATCGTGAAGTAAATTCCCTTAAAAAATACACAACCAAAAACACTTTAAAACACATAACAATGGTTCAGACTAAAGCAAAGTAGAGAAAGTGGTGAGTGGCCCGGTATTGGGAACTGTTCACCACTCATCTATCCTAAAAGACACAAACCAATCATTTCTTTTTCTTTTGCCTCGTTGGCACCTAAGGGCAATGTCATTTCCGTTCGTACGCATCGTAGGTCTTCCCTTATGCAAGAACGTGAACGTTGACTCCGCCCAATTAAAAAACACAAAAACAAACAGAAAATCTTTAGCCGAGCTACGGTAACTCTGATTCCTGAAAAGGATACGTAGGCAGCGGGGTAGGGCCCGTGCGAGTACAATTCTTTATTTTCCCTACATTTTGCATTCATTTCGCATTTAGATATAGACATAGTTATACACCCTTTAGATAGAAACAAACATAGGTGGATACCATCGAGTACGATGGGCGTGAGGGGTGCTAATACCTTCCCCTCGCGTAACCGACTCCCGTACCTAGATTCTCTGGTCGCAAGACCCTGTTCCTTCCTTTGTTAGGTTTTCTGATATTCCTTTCCCTTATGGGATAAATATATTGGTGGCGACTCTGTTCATTTTTCGCGAGCGTGCGACAGCTGGCGACTCTGCTGGGGATGTTGCTAGACCTGTTGCTGGTCCATCCTTAGTGAGTCGATCCTAGCCTATCAATTTGTTTGTTTATTTACTAGGTGTGCTGTGTTTTGTCTATACGTGCATTTATTTATTTTATGTATTTATTTTATGTTTCGCATGTCCTGTTTACTTTCCCGCTCGCATATCATATTTACTTTCCGCATGCATCTGGACTATATTATGGGTCCCCGTGGGGGCCACATATTTTTCTGCTTTGTTTTGCAGGTTGGGTGGGTTGTTTCTATAAGGTAAAAGGCCCAATACCCAGGCCAGAGTGGACACATAGGATACCTAGGATAGAGTGGATAGTCATGACGCCAACAAAATGTCAGGTTCTGTTGATTGCGATCATGAGACCCACGACCAGCCGAGGTTCAAATGAGATACCGTTGTTGGCATGTATTTGCAACAATGATGGTGTTTCAGGAGAACTGATAACGCTGGAAGCCATTGACCTACCTTGACCTAGATTCACCTGTGAGTGGGGTGGGATATACATGACAGGTACCGTTGGTGACTATTCTGTTCTGTTGGTGACTATTGGTTTTCCTGGTATTCAAAAAGGTGTCGGACCTTTGATCCTGTGACATTTGACCTGTATCAGTCATTCAGAAGTTTGTATGGTGGTTACTAAGATTATATGGACCTTGATCCCATGCCTTTGCGTTGCATAACATCATTGCTTTATCCACTTCATTTATGAGGTATCCTAAAGTCTATTTCCAAAAAAAAAAAGGGAAGGAGAAAAAGAAAAAGGAAATAGAAAAGCGAAAAAGAAAAGAAAAGATACTCTATACAAAATAAAGCTTAGATTCCAAAAGAAAAAAGAAAAAAAAGAAGAACAAAAGTGTGTGAAAAGACTTTAGGATCTCCCATAAATGAAACATGCATTCATACTATCATGCATTTCATGGTTCTATCAGAAGCTTGTGGGGGCCTTTTCTACTCAGACTTTGACATCAACAAGACGATTAGCTTCTTACCGCTATGTGCTCAAAAGTTAACATTGGAACAACTCTGTGGGGTTTTGACGGAGATGAGAACAGAAATGAGGACTAACATGAAACAATGTATGGAGGTTATTCAAGCCTTTTCTCTTTGACAAGAAGAATTGAGACAAGTTCCTCAGAGGCCAAATGCAAATGTTAATCTCACCCATGAGGAGGTCTTATGTATCAGAATGTTTGAAGCATAGCTGAGATTCCTATCACTCTTAAGGAGGAAACACATTATGAGAACAATTCGATCATTGAAGTCTTCAAGTTTCCGATTATTGAGATTGACAAAAGGTTCCACCTCTTGGAGAAAAGATTGAAAGCCATAAAAAAGTCATGACTCCGTTGATTTGGGTATTGTTGGTTTGCGCTTGATGTCAAAAAACTGCAAGGGTCATTTACTCCCACTCTGACTGGTTTGGATATGGAAACTAAATTGGTAATCATCTCTTGTACATGTGTGGAGGTTGCTTGGGGCTCCCGCACGAAGGATAAGCAAGACGTACTCTTATCTTGAGCATTGCGATATTTGCATTGCTCGAATCCCTAAAAGCATTACAAATTCCTATGTGACTTCGTCAGAATCTTCTTCCGTGTGGTAATCAAGAGTGTTCTTCATAATGCTTCTCATCCTCAAGGTTCTACTTCATATCTCAGTAGCCTTTTCTCATGATTTCCTTCTCAGTGGCCCTTGCTTGTTAACAGAGAGAAAAATATAAGAAACAAATTGATTGCCTTGTGCCCAGTTGCTTCCTCGTTTGTCAGACTTTCAGTTGGTTAAGATTCGTGTTTTGGGTCTTCTTCACCACAAATAGATCCCCTCAATCTGATGACGATGCAAGGTTATTCCATTTTATGAAGGCGAATACTTCTCCAACGTCCATGCTTGGGGCTCCCGATTGAGGGATAAGCAAGACGTACTCTTATCTTGAGCATTGCATCACTCGCATTGCTCGAATCCCTAAAGTAAGGCAAAAGTTTACAACTCTTGGGTGACTTTGTCGAATTTTCTTTTGAAGTAATCTAAAGTTTTTGGAAGGAACTGCAAAAAGTATTCGAGATCAACAAGTCCAGACGGAGTCAAGTCTCCTCAACAATGGAAACCATCTAGTTCTTTATTGCATTCTCATTTTTAACATTTCCTTGTTTGTTTAAGCATTGTTAGCATGTAAAAATTTGTTAATTTCTGAATGAAAATCATAATACATTGTTTATGTTTGTCTTGAAGAAATCCATTCGTTTTCACTCATAAAATGTTTTTGGCATTATGATACCAACTTTACTAATTGCTTGCTGAGGCAAAAAACTGAGGGAGAATGATGAAAAATAAAAACGCAAAAATCTCTAATCATGTGTTTTTGAATAAAACCCTACTGAGGATGTACAGGCATTGTTTCTAATCCCCAAACACCGGAGGAATAAGGGAGATAGACCCTCGATAACCCCTTTGAGCCTTGAAGTAGGAGTTTCTTTTCTAATCATAAAAGACCCTTATTTTAACCTTGGGGCAGGGTAGTGTTCATTTAACTTGATCGAGTGTTCAAAACTCACCAAAATGGCATGCATCTAAGGATACAACAATGGTTATCCTCCAAAAGGTTGAGGAATTTCAAAACCGCAATGATTATCCTTATCCCATCAAGAGATCAAGAGATGACGATGCCACAATGGTAATCCTTCATCAAATCAAGGGAGTGAGGCAGTCGCAATCACCTCCAACGAATCAAAGACTATGCGAAGTCACACGACTTGTTCAAAAAAAAAAAGAGCAAAAAAAAATGGCAAAAAAAATAATGAAAAGAAAAATGGCCAAAGAAGCATGAGAAAAAAGACGATGAAATTGCCAAGCAAGAACAAAGTCGTGTGACAATGAATCAGAAGAATAAAAGGTGAGCGACCGCCATGTCCAAAGAACCTCATTGATTCCTCAACCATTTCAAATTCCTTGTGAGGGATGAACACTCGTGTCGAGTTAACTGAACATAGGAATGGAGAACATCACGAAGGGGGTGGGTACAAATAATTTTGAGCCTAAATATCTTTTGTTTTCTAAAAACCGCGAACCCGACCAAATTACAACCCTTAAAAGTCCTAATTGAAGTAGGGTTTATTTTGAAAGCGCACTCCGATGAGATAGCGTTTAACTGACTCCCAATGAAGCAAGACACATATCCATGTTGGTATCGTACGTTTGCTTTATCTTTCACATGCAAAAAATCGAGGATGTGTCAACTAGTGATTCAATCACAAGAGGTCGCAACCTCATTTCATAAATAGTTTTAACAACTTCAAGACTAACATAGGCTTTGCATTATAATTATCATTCTTAGAATTAACATTCTTTTGCATACAAAATATGTGCTTAACATCAAGGAAATTACCATGGTGAGAATCAGTGAGTAACTTGATCATATCGAAGTACAAGAGACTTGAGAACTCAGAGGAGTAAAGGCTAATCATCTCAAATGTTGACCATCAAGGGGCAGGTTCTCTAAAAGAACTCTGTTGGGCATGAACGGTTGATGCATTCTTTGATTACTCTGAGGGGAAGAGTCTGAAGACTCCGTTGAGCGTGGTAAAGTTGTTTCCATGTTTGTTTGACTTCAAAACAAAGAAAGCTTGGGGATCCTAGTAAGATATACCTGATCAGGGGCAATTGAATCGAGGTTTGACCTCTCAAATTCATCATATCTAGGGCAATCACGTCAATAAATATCTTCAAGCTTCCTCCAATCTGGGGCAATCAAGTCGAGGATTCTCTCTCAATTTCAATCAATCTGGGGCAATCACGTCGTGGAACCCCTCAAGTTCAGTCAATATGGGGCAGTCACGTCAAGATTGGACAAATCTCTCCAAAGATCTTTTTGGGCAAATTCCTTTGAAAGTCATGAAGCTTGGGGCACACTCTTTTGAGTTATATTGTCTCTTCCCCGACCGTCAGAGTTTATTTCTCCTGGAAATTTGGTCTCTCCCCAAGCATAGGAGTTTATTTCTCCTGAGAGTTTATTCCATTCCTCAAGCATAGGAGTTTATTTCTCCTAGGAGCTGTTCTACTTCCTTAACCAAGGCTCCTTACCTGGGCCTCTCATCCCCGACGTGGTGAATCGAGGGAATCTCCTCAAGTTGAAAATCCTCCAAGCAGTGGCACATGGTGAGAAGTCAGAAATTATTCTTCAAGTCAAAGAAGGTGCATCTTACAAATCAAAGTCCAATATCTATTGGCACCTCCACATGGTCCTTAACACTAAGGGGATTCTCCCTGGTGTTTCCCTCACTAATGCCTTTATTTGGCACTCTGCATATAGTATTCATTGCATATAACATTGCATCCTCAAAAGTGTAGCATATCCATCAAAATGGAGCATTACGCCATAAAAAAAAATCCAAACATGCATACAAAGCATAAGCCAGATAATACAAATCAGCA
Source organism: Vicia villosa (assembly GCF_029867415.1). NCBI lineage: Eukaryota > Viridiplantae > Streptophyta > Magnoliopsida > Fabales > Fabaceae > Vicia > Vicia villosa. The sequence goes on from NC_081184.1 coordinate 52,679,433, forward strand.
CTCAATCAAGACGATGATACTTCCCCACAAAAAAATGTTATCCTTACAAACTCCGATTGATATCTGTTACTACCTCACAAATCTCCTCAAACCATGGTGCCAATACCTGGTATTCTCAATCCCCAAAAGAAATCTTATCTTCTCTCTCCTGTCCTTTTTCGTCAGAATCGTGTCTCCGAGGTTATTTCCCGTGTGCTGCGTGAAGATTAGAATGTGAGTGAGGGTGGGCATTCAACCCACCTCATTTTTCAATCATTTGAATAACCATACTTGGTGTGTGGCAATTCGAACGATTGCCGCGCTTGATGAGTTACACCCCGCCTTTGGCCTGAGGGATTAATGTAATTCTTATGCTTCGCCAGCATCAACATCTTTGTGATTATGTCTTTTGATCGAGTCTAGTCGTGACTAGTCTCCGTGATCTCTTCCCTCGTACGGGAAAACTTTTAGATCCAACCCCCGTGTTGTGTATCCTTTGCCTTCCGTCCTGGCAAACCATTTCAAAACTAATTCCCAATCCCCAACCTCAGTGTTGATATTAATTCTTTCTTCCCTTGACCTCAGTGTCGATACCTTTCTTTTCCAACCTCAGTGTTGATGTCTATCCTTTCCTTGTCCAACCTCAGTGTTGATGCCTATCATTCCTTCGCCGACCTCTGCGTCGATGCCAATCGTCATTCACAACCTCAGTGTTGATGTTTATCTTTTCTCGTCACAACCTCAGTATTGATGTCCTCGACCTCAGTGTCGACGCCTTTCCTTTCACAACCTCAGTGTTGATGTCCCCCAACCTCAGTGTTGATATGCTCCAACCTCAGCGTTGATGTCCTCCATCCCCAGTGTTGAAGTTTATCCTTTCTTTCAATTCCTGTGGATCGTAGGTCCGTTGACCTTATCATCATCTTTTTCATTTCTTGTGGATCGTAGGTCCGTTGACCTTATCCTCATCTTTTTCATTTCTTGTGGATCGTAGGTCCGTTGACCTTATCCTCATCCTTTTCAATTCTTGTGGATCGTAGGTCCGTTGACCTTATCCTCGTCTTTTTCATTTCTTGTGGATCGTAGGTCCGTTGACCTTATCCCCATCTTTTTCATTTCTTGTGGATCGTAGGTCCGTCGACCTTATCCTCATCCTTTTCAATTCTTGTGGATCGTAGGTCCGTTGACCTTATCCTCATCTTTTTCATTTCTTGTGGATCGTAGGTCCGTTGACCTTATCCTCATCTTTTTCGTTTCTTGTGGATCGTAGGTCCGTTGACCTTATCCTCATCTTTTTCATTTCTTGTGGATCGTAGGTCCGTTGACCTTATCCTCATCTTTTTCATTCTTGTGGATCGTAGGTCCGTTGACCTTATCCTCATCTTTTCCGTTTCTTGTGGATCGTAGGTCCGTTGACCGTATCCTCATCTTTTTCGTTTCTTGTGGATCGTAGGTCCGTTGACCTTATCCTCATCTTTTTCGTTTCTTGTGGATCGTAGGTCCGTTGACCTTATCCTCATCTTTTTCATTTCTTGTGGATCGTAGGTCCGTTGACCTTATCCTCATCTTTTTCATTCTTGTGGATCGTAGGTCCGTTGACCTTATCCTCATCTTTTCCGTTTCTTGTGGATCGTAGGTCCGTTGACCTTATCCTCATCTTTTTCGTTTCTTGTGGATCGTAGGTCCGTTGACCTTATCCTCATCTTTTTATTTCTTGTGGATCGTAGGTCCGTTGACCTTATCCTCATCTTTTCCGTTTCTTGTGGATCGTAGGTCCGTTGACCTTATCCTCATCTTTTTCGTTTCTTGTGGATCGTAGGTCCGTTGACCTTATCCTCATCTTTTTCATTTCTTGTGGATCGTAGGTCCGTTGACCTTATCCTCATCTTTTTCATTTCTTGTGGATCGTAGGTCCGTTGACCTTATCCTCATCTTTTTCATTTCTTGTGGATCGTAGGTCCGTTGACCTTATCCCCATCTTTTTCATTTCTTGTGGATCGTAGGTCCGTTGACCTTATTTTCATCTTTTTTTCAATTCTTGTGGGTCGTAGGTCCGTTGACCTTACCCTAGTTTCGAGTCATTTACCCTTGCTTTCAATTTCGGAGTCAGTAGATCCTATCATTTCATCGGACCCATACTTTCAAATCATAGTTTCATACAACAATCACTTCCTTTGAGAACCTTGTATTTGCACCTTGGGCTACGTTACAAGCTATCACCATTCAACCATTACTCATCATAAACTTTTTCCACCAGAAAAAAGAAAAAAAACATTTCTCTTTCCCCAGCAGATATCAAAACAAAAAAAAAAAAGCACTAACTCACACACTAAGAAGTAAGGACAACAATCACACCATCTTCTCTTTAGGACAAATTTCTGGTACTTGGATATTTAATCTTCTTCTACCTCGAATGTTTGAAAGGCTAGTGCCAATCTCACCTTCAGGTTTAAGACGATTAAATAGGGGCAGCTGTCATACCCCAAATTTGTCCTACCCATTACTTTTATCTGGCTTAGACTTTTCATTCATTTGCATACCCCCATTAGGGCATTAACATGACTTTTCATTCATTCATTAACTAAAACATCTAAAAGCGTAGGATCAAGGATCGTGGAGCAAAGTGGGGTCTCATATAGGTTTTGGTACAGGCTATTTATTTCTTCAAAAAGATGCATGATACTCAATTAGAAGACGAAGATCGGTTCAGTCTCTTAACAAATACTTGATCATGTGCTTTATGCTTACGTGGATTCCTTGACCTAGGGTTTACTTCCCTAAGCACTTTGTGATCTTCTGGATCCCTGGGAATTTGAATTTCCGTGATTAGAATATCTGATTACCCAGCTGTCATGACATATGGTCAATTTCTTTTGAGCTATGGATTAGTTTGAGGCTTTGATTCATCTAAGCGAGTTTCTTCTACTACAAGCATCGATTCATGGTATCTTCCAGTGATAGTTTGGTTTGATTCATTTTGAGGATTGAATGCAAATTGGAGAAAGGTTACATCTGAATTTGAGAAAGAAAGAGACTTCATTGGGAATTCATGATCAATGTGGATTATAAGCTTCATCATAAGAGATCCATACAAAATTCAAGAATCCATTCCGAATTAAAAAAAAAAAGGAAACGAAGTTGATTTGAAAAAAGACTATCACACTTTCAAGGGAAATCATGTTCATTTACAAACCCATTTCCATTCAAAGCCCAAGTTCAAACGTCCAATCACCTATCCATCGATTCAAATACCAAATTTACAAATCCATACAAAGAAAAAGACCATTACAATTATGTTACATCGCCATTCTTTCACAAGTCAATATTCCTATCCTATAAACCATTTCTCTTCATTTCTTCATCTTCAAGCCATTTCCACTTCTTCTTCTTGCATAACTTCATCACCATGTCTTGCCACCTTTCACCATTCGATCCATCAGTCAAAACCTGCATAAACCAATACCATTACATAACCATAACAGATCCATATGCCAAGGGAGTTCAGAAGCAAACAAAAAAAAACAGAACCATACAACTTTCCATTTCAAACCCCTCATTCCACAAGTCATACACGGTTCAGCATAGGTCCTAAAGTGGAACTTGCAGCAGCTCACAAATCAACATATCTGCACTATAACAGAACCGGTCCCTGCTACGGTTCAGATTTTCCATTCATCACCTACCAACCTGTGCACATCAACAAGAATCAAGCATATGTCAGTACATGTCCATCCAAATAATATGCGCACTCATTTAATAGAATCCGTGACGACATGCTACAAACCAACTAGCATACATCCACTAATTAGCAGCATTCCACTTATATTAATAACTAACAATAAACCAAAACAAACCATTGCAGACAAAGCTATTCAGTTTCACATTCAGTATCATCACAGTGAAAAGAAACCAACATACAAAGACACCCTGCAGCAAACTAAACAGTAGCAGCCCTGTACACTTCAAAATCTCTAATCACTATTTATAGCTAACTCTAACCTTCAGTTTCACTCCAATTCTAACCAATCATTTTTCTAACTAACCTAACCGACATACATAACAAACTTTCCCACAAATAACTAACAGTCCCAGCTGTCCTCATAACTAACATTCCTAAACCTTTCAAAAACCATGTTCAAATTAACTATCACCAATACCTGCAGCCTGCAACAGTAGTAAGACAGAGCCATTCGGTCCATTCCAAATTCTGAGTGCTGCGTAACATTCAAGTTATCACGGTTCGGTGTTCACGCGTTTATTTTACATTCAGACCTGCATCATTAAACCTTGAGTCAATATAAAACTCAGACACATTCTCCGCCAAGATACAGAATAAAAACAATATATCCACACCAATTAATTCATAGCCATTTCCCATCCAAATCAAATCTACTGCCAGCCCACCAACTAACAGAATCGTCAACACCTTGTAACTACCAAAATCTCTCCACTCTCTTCACATAACTAACTTTCAAACCTACAAATAACTAACTGTCCAAACTCACTCCAACTAACTACTAACTGACTTCCAAACACATAACAGAAAAACAGAAAGAGGAGAAGAACTTGACAGAAGTAACTAACCTCATTTTTTTCAGACTCAATCTCGGCCCTCCATTGCTCATAACCGCTTCTCTTGATCCAATGGCTCACATGTCACTCTCTTCTAACTGAATTCATCTGACTTTGACCTCTATATAACAAAGACGTTCATTTTCACCCTTCACTTCCATTCATTCACGCCATCTTCTACACACACCCGTTCTCACCTTCACTCATCATCACCTTCCATCTCCCTCACAATTCTCTGCAACCTCTCCTTCTTCTCCTTCAACCCTCACACGCATCACTCCCAACAATTATCCATCTCAATTCATCTTCCTCACCCTCACTCTAAAGCTCACAACCAAGGTTGCTCAGAACTTGCTTCGAGCACTGAACCAGCCTGAGCTCAGCCACCAACCTCCACCGTTACTCTCGCAATTTGCTCGCACACGCACACGGAGCTCTCAACTCGCATCTCTCAATCACCACGGCACACACGACACAGAGAAAATTCAAGAAAAGAGTAGAAGAAGAAGATAGAAAGAGAGATAGAAGACCGTAGAAGAAAGAATAGAATCATACTTGAAATGGATGTCTTCGTCATCGGAAGCTTATTACTTCGTCTCTGGTCTTCCTCAACAAACATCTTCAGCTCACGTCCAGGTAAGCCTTAACTTGATGCTCTTCATAGTTTGCTCGATAATTGGTAGATGCTTGAACGCAATCTTCATTCGATCCTTTACTTCTAGGCTCGATTCTGGACATTTAGGTTTCTTGATCCCTTTTCTGATTTGAGATTGCTGGAGCCGCGGGGAGTGAAATCGAGGTTGAATTAGTGTTCAGGGTAGACCATAGAGTAGGGATAGGGCTCCGATTCGGGATTCGGCCGTGCTCTTCCGCCTCCGGCGCGGCTGAGCGATTTCCGGTGAGTGTCGTGTGAGAGAGAAGAGAACGAAAGAGAGGGTCTGATAGAAGGGGGAGCGTCACAACAACCAACCCTAAGTCCCCTTTCTATTTTTCTTTTTTTTCTTTTTATTTGATTAATTTTGTTAATGGAAAAACAATTAAAATCCGAAATAAAAATCTGATAACAATGATAATCAATCTGAATCAACACCTTGGGCCAGCGAAATTCTTCACTCCTTTAGGCCCGCCAGGCATTTTTTGTGTGGAAAGAAAATTGAATCAAATAAAACATTATCTGGGCTTGGCACTTTGCTTTTCACACATCCCCAAAGTTAGGCCCAAACGCGCCTCTAACAAAACTCAGTTCAAAGCTTTTACTAATACACACCCCCTGGCCAGCAGATTTATTTCTTGTTTGCAATTGTTTTGTTCCTCTAATTTTTTGCTTACCAAATCATTCTTCTACGCAATAAAAATGAGTAAAAATAGATTTTAAGTAGGATTTTGTGTGTACATAATTGTAGTATTTTTTTGTAGATTTTTAGATTTTATTTTGCTATTTCTAATAAATCCTTTCTTCATATATGTTCATCCTCCTTCATGTTTCGATAGATTTTGCAAAGCAATTTCGTTTAGTACCTTAGGATTAGAATTTAATCACCAATTTTTGTATAGTTACTGTAGACTAATCCATGATGTTGTGTACAAAAAATGATTTCCTAATTCTTTGTTTTGATTGGTATTTGGTTAGTGTTGTTTGACTCGATTAACACGCATTTCTAATAGATGTTCGTGACGTTTGTGCTCTCAAATTGAAATGCATTCATGCAATAATGTTGGTTCCCTTTTGTACATATAACTAGGGATGTTTAGAGGTCCTAAGACCTGGAATTGGAATTTTTGAATCATGTTTTCATACTTTGCTCGATTTTTCTTTCTCACATGTGAATAGCTTGTTTTTGGTTGACAATTGCACCGTAACTTTTACAAATGACCCGTAATTTTGTGTGGAACTTCTTGGCATGACTTTGTGGTTGTTTAGGCATCTAGTATAGGCTATTTGCTACTGACTTGTACCATTTGATTGCATGTTTCTAACTTCATTCGCCATTTGAAACCGTTTAGCTAGTATTAACCTAGTGTTGTCTAGTTTTGGTTAGAGTTTTGTATTGTTTCATGCTAATTGACTAATATAGATTAACATAGGATATTGGAACTAAATGAATGAGTTTGCTACTGACTTCAAGCTTAGACCATGTGTTCACTTGCTTTTTGCTTCGATTAAATGATGTTTGTTCGCTAATTGGTAAGTAACGATTCATGCGATACTTTGGTAACTTTTGTGAATACTTTTGTGTGATACCGTGATGCTTTTGTATTTGATTTGGGACACTCAATCCCTTGTTTTGCTACTGACTTGAGGCTTCCCTCTCTTGTTTCCATGCTTGGCCTCTCATTTCTTGCTTTGATGTTGCTTATTCCTTACTATTGCTTGCCATGTTCCCTTAGACTCTTCCTTCTTTGTTAAGGGGAATTGAGATAGGATAGTTATCCTCAACCTTAGGGCCAATTATAGATTAGATGACATAGATTAGAATGTTAGGTCTAGTTCCCTTTTGCATTCTTTTTCTTTTCAACTCTTTAAAACATTAATAAAAGGAAGATGCGAATCACATTAAGAAAGTGATTGAGAAATGAGTGGGATTCATTCCCTAATCTATTTCTCAATCGCTTAGTGGCATAGAAACGAGTGGGATTCATTCCCTAATCTGTTTCTCGGTCACTACTTAATGGGAGAGAAACGAGTGGGATTCATTCCCTAATCTGTTTCTCAAACATTAATTAATGGGAGAGAAATGAGTGAGATTCATTCTCTAATCTGTTTCTCAAACATTACATAATGGGATGGAAGTGAGTGGGATTCATTCCCTAATCTGCTTCTCGATCATTATGCATTTTATGTGATTCGAATCGTGAAGTAAATTCCCTTAAAAAATACACAACCAAAAACACTTTAAAACACATAACAATGGTTCAGACTAAAGCAAAGTAGAGAAAGTGGTGAGTGGCCCGGTATTGGGAACTGTTCACCACTCATCTATCCTAAAAGACACAAACCAATCATTTCTTTTTCTTTTGCCTCGTTGGCACCTAAGGGCAATGTCATTTCCGTTCGTACGCATCGTAGGTCTTCCCTTATGCAAGAACGTGAACGTTGACTCCGCCCAATTAAAAAACACAAAAACAAACAGAAAATCTTTAGCCGAGCTACGGTAACTCTGATTCCTGAAAAGGATACGTAGGCAGCGGGGTAGGGCCCGTGCGAGTACAATTCTTTATTTTCCCTACATTTTGCATTCATTTCGCATTTAGATATAGACATAGTTATACACCCTTTAGATAGAAACAAACATAGGTGGATACCATCGAGTACGATGGGCGTGAGGGGTGCTAATACCTTCCCCTCGCGTAACCGACTCCCGTACCTAGATACTCTGGTCGCAAGACCCTGTTCCTTCCTTTGTTAGGTTTTCTGATATTGCTTTCCCTTATGGGATAAATATATTGGTGGCGACTCTGTTCATTTTTCGCGAGCGTGCGACAACCATGTTGTGGTATAATGATCTGTCATGATTCTCACTTTCATGACGATAATCCAGGTATTTTGCATTATTTCATGTCATAGTATAGTCTTTTTGAGTCCGTTTAAGTATTTATGAGTGCATTTGCATTTTTTATCCTTTAATTAGTTTTTGAGTTATTTTCCCATTTTATGCCTTGGTTTGTTTGTTTTGTGGTGCCTCAAATCGTAGGAGATGGTTTACTGTATGCATTGCAAAGAGTATTGGAAGTAAAGAGTTGGAAGAGAGAAGGAAGAAAAAGACTCAGTGAAGCAAAACGGGCGCTCGTGTTGGGTAACACGACTCGTGTTGCTGGGCATGCAAACAAAGAAGAAAAAGATGGAAGACGCTGGAGCAACACGGGCACACGTGTTGCACAACACGACCCATGTTGCTGCTACTGAATGCTGAAAATTAAATGGGTGGATCTAGAGGACCAACACGGGTACTAGTGTGTAGCGGGGAAAATCTGATATCGAAGCCATTATATTGACTCGACTCTATATTTCAGTGAAAGTCGCCACCGCGCTTTATTATTTCCAAAGGAAAAGGGAAAAGAACGAAGAAAACCCAAAGTTTGTTTTTAAATCAAAAAGAAGAGATCTTAGGTAAGGGTGTTGATTATACAAGGGGAAGGTTTTAAGCACCCCTTATATCTGTGGTACTCCACAGGAACCTTTTTGAAAATCTGTGTCGTGTGTGCTAAAAAAGGGTTTGTTTTATTTTTAAAATAAGCTCGGCAAGACGTTAAGCCTTGTGCCTACATACCTCCTCGGTGCAATGGAGAAGTCAAAGCTAATGTAGTTCCGCTTAAAAGGGAAAACGTTTAAAAAACGAATAAACACTTTATCGTCGTCGGAGATAAATACTCAGCCATTGATCTTGAGCATGAGAACAAATGAGTTCTTTGCATCGCAAATGAAAGAAGGGCTCCAACTCGGATAGAAATCAACGAGTATGCCACTAGCTCTCTCACGCGGAAAAGATCTCATTATATCAATCAATTTCAAAATCGTGGGGTATCGCCACTCGTTTCGACAATTAGTCGTGTCTAAACTTTTGAAGAAAAGGCCACTAAGGGCAAAAGATATTTTTTAAAGAAGGGTTTTTAAAAAGGTTGCAAACATAAGAAGGTTTTGTAAAAAAGGGAGAAGATTTTGAAAATTAAAGAAGGGTAGGAGATGAAGAGCCTATCCTATTGCGTAAAATAAAAGCTAAGGAAAGAAACGGCCTAACCGAAATAAGAAGCCAACACTTGACATTAAGAGTCAAAATAGATTTCCCATCCTTTGGAATATCAATACTAAACCAACATTATCACTTGGGGATCCAGATGAACTTATTATCTTTAGCACCACTTTGCATTAAGCACATTAAAATTCTGACGGAAATCGGGCAGAGTAACGACTGTTTTTGGGTAAAATCCTTATATCAATGCCTTGGAATTAGCCATCAAGGACTTTCAAGGAAATACCTGCATGCACAAACAGACAACAATCCAATGCCAGACAGACAGAATAACAATAGAGTAATAACGAGATAAGAGTCAAGAGGTACTGAGTCCATAAGTTCGAATCTCCAAAATGCTTGGGATAGTAACCAATAGTCCGAAAGAGAGCCTTAGGTGTTTTTTTAGATTTTTGTTGTTTATTAGTGTTTTAGCATAAAAGTAAAGTATGGTCCAAGTGGACAAAAAGAAAATAGCGGAATGTAAACGTCCAAATGGACAAAGAGAAAATGGCGGAAACATAAACATGATGGAATGATAAAATAAAGCGATAAAGCGAGAAATATAAAGAGCAATAAAATAAAATGCGGAAATTAAAGTCAATTGTTAGATGTTAAAGATAACCATCTTGAAACTTGTCAAGTATGTTATCAAAGTTAGTGATAAAGATCGATGGTGAGTGAAGGATGTTCTCGGATTTAAATTCAATGGACATTTATCAGAAGCTTGATAAAATCATAGCGACTAGACGATAAACCTCCATAAGTCTTAAATCAACCGCATACAATTCTCTTCCATATTTGATCTTTTCTTTGATTCGGGACACGAAATATTGCGCTATGTTAAGCAGATCGCCAAGTGATTTATATAGAAATCACCCTACAACGAGGCCGGTCAAAACTTTATGTGCTAATGCATGCGAGAGAAATGATATGTAGATCATTCTCCGAAAGCAATACCGCACGAAAAGAAAATAAGGAGTGATCTAGTCTTTACCAAGAATCCATAAGAATTCTCAAGGTATCAAAGACTGTCATCGATCAAAAGAAAAAGAAATAAAAGATGAAACCATATTCAAAAGCTCCTTTCATCCATAATTTCAATCACTTAATATTGCGGATTCGGATTCTCATCCTATCGACGCCCTAAGTCCATTGAAATTAGAGAGAAATTAGGCCTCTAACTTGTGATTCAAAGAAAATATCAAAGAAAGGAGTAGAAGATGAGTTAGAACCAAAAACAAGTCAAAAAGGCAAAAAAACACATTCTGCTTAAATGTAAATCGATTTGCACAGAGTGTAAATCGATTTGCATAACTCTGTATTCAAATCTGCGCAGTTTTCCAGTTATGTAAATCGATTTGCACCAGATGTAAATCGATTTGCACAACACAGTTTTTCAAAAAAAAACAAATCAAGAGAAGAAAACTTGTTTAAACATAAAACCAAACACCTTGTGATCTTGGATCAATTTGGGCACAAAAATGTATCAAGTAAGCAAGCAAAACTCATCAATGTAGCACCAAAGGTGCATCAAACATAAACAACAATGGATCACATCTTGAATTATGGAAAGGATCTAGAATTTTACCAAATCTTCCACAAACTTTGAATCTTCTTCAAGAACACACAACCACAAGCCTTGATCTCTCACAATTGATGAAGAAAGTAATGTTTAGGTTGAGGTTTAGCTCTAAATTAGTGAGGTTCAAGATGTGACTCACTAATTTTTGTGGAAGAAACAAGAGCTTTGAGTGAGGGGTTTGGAAGAGGTGAGGAGAGAAAGAGCAAGAGTTTTCTTGGTTATCCAAGCTTGAAAAATGAAGAGGGGAATGGCTCAATTTATAGGAGCTAGGCTTGGGAATTTTTGTGGTTTGGAGTTAGGATTGGAAAATAGAATTAGGCTTGGGAAAAGGATTTGGAGCCAAAAATGAGATCCAATGGTCTTGATGCAATCACATGATGGTGTATGATAAAATGATGTAGGAAATCAAATGTAAGAACTAAGTCATGCTTCCCATGCTAGCAAATGATGTCAACACTTCCAAAAGCTGAAATTTGTCTATGTTTTTCCAAATTCGCACTGGTGCAATCGATTTACACTTTATGCAAATCTATTTACATTGCTGAAAAAGGCAAAATCTGGGGCAAAAACAGTTATGTAAATCGATTTGCACATTATGCAAATCGATTTGCACTGATGGCAGAAGCAAAATCTAGGCAAAATCAGTTGTGTAAATCCATTTACACCTTATACAAATCAATTTGCACAATGAAATTGTTGAAAAATGCTCCTTTTGATGGATACTCTGACTTGGTACCTACAAAACACAAACATACAAAAGCACAAGGCAATATTTTTGGTATTTTGGTTAGTAAAACAACATATACAAGAAAAACATTGGTGTTTGATGATTCTCCTTACAGATGAAGTAAGCATAACACCGAGAGCAGAGCTTTAGGATGAAACTCTTGATTGATGATTGATATGCAAATGATGTATGATCTTAGGGTCAAAAATTGGGGTATGATAGATCCCCCTATTTAAGTTTCTTCTATCCGGAGATGTGAGGGTTAAAATCCTCGGCTCGACGTAATTGAAGAGACTTAAATATAAAACACACAATTTTTGAACCTAAGGTATGATGCGATGCTAATGGATGCATCAAGTATGATTATGGAATAGAGAGAAATATAACACCACTGGGGAGATAAGAAAGGATTCCACTGGGGAAAAGGCATGTGTTATCCAGGAATGGCACTGGACTTCATGGGAGAAAGAGACAATAAACAGAAGCTTTCAAGAGTAAAACATGAAAGGAAATTCTGGACAGAAAATCAACAGAGACATTCATAAAGAAAGGTCTCTGGAACACACACCAAGAATCATTCAAGAACAGAACATGAATGAATTTGGAAAGGACATCCAGGAATGACACTGGATAGAAAGGATCACGATATTCAAGAATAGCAGTGAATAAAGTGAAGATCACAACATTCGAGAATAGCATTGAATGAAGTGAGAAAATGATATCCAGGAATGGCACTAGATAAAAGGATCACGATATTCAAGAATAGCAGTGAATAAAGTGAAGATCACAACATCCAAGAATAGCATTGAATGAGGTGAGAAAATGATATCCAGGAATGGCACCAGATAAAGGATCACGATATTCAAGAATAGCAGTGAATAAAGTGAAGATCACGACATTCGAGAATAGCATTGAATGAAGTAAGAAAATGATATCCAGGAATGGCACCAGATAAAGTGAGAAGCATCTTTCAGGAATGGCACTGACAGAAAGAAGAATCACAACACTCAGGAATGACACTGAATGTGGTAAGAAATCACAATATCCAGGAATGGCAGTGAATAAGGTGAGAAGCATCTTTCAGAAATGACACTGAAAGAAGAAAGAGATCACAATATCCAGGAATGGCACTGAATAAAGAAAGAGACATCTAGGAATAGCACTAGACGGAGAAGACAAACAAGTATCTGTTTTTAGTAGGTGCCAAGTGAGTTGGACTTTGATCTCAAGGTAAGATGTTGATAACAACAAGACCTCGGAAGAATGTAAATGAGTATGAATTTGTTTCTATGCATGATGTTAAATTTTCTATGCATGATGAATGCTTAATGCAGCAATAATTTGTGACGATTGAGGTAGACTCTTTTGTGAGGCACGATAGGAACTCTGATTCCTCAACACGGGAGCTCTGGCAACTCTGCTTATGAAGAAGATGCTTGGACACACTTCTTGTCATATTGGTAACTGTATCAGACTGGTGATCCTTTGCGAAGGACTGATGAACTGCTTGGGGATTACTGAAGAAGATTGCCCCTGATTCATTAATTGTTGCAAGTTAACTGATCATGGCTTCAGTTGAATTGTACAGGGATGAACTGATCATGGCTTCAATTCTTGAAATGCATGTTGGGATGGCTTGCCCCAGTATAAGTCTTGAAATGATATTCTGATCAACAAATCTTGAACTGAACATCTGAACAACAGGATCTTGAAGTAACGTGGCCCTGATAGGATCACTGATCAAGTTTCATGACTGTTTGAACTTCCTGAAATATGAGTGCTTACTTGAAAATAAAATGTTCATTCAAGAATGGTAATTTTAATGCAATGTTCAAAGCATATTTTTGAAATCAAAGTCATTATTGGAATGATGTTAATTATGTAAAGCAAAATGGAATCACTGGTCAAAACATGAAGGTTAAGACGTTCAAAGTGAAAGATAAAGCAAAGATATGGTATCAAAACAAATGATTGGCAGATCTCATGGGAGTCAGCTTACGCAACCTTGTTGTAGTATGCTTTCAAACAAACCTTGCTTCAATTAGGTCTTTTAAAGGTTGTAACGTGGCTAGGTTCACGGTTTAAGAAACAAAGGATATAAGGCTCAAAATTTGATTGTACCCACCCCATCTTCGTGATGATCTCCAGTCCTAAAAATCAGTTAATTCAACTCATGCATTCAGGTTCCAAGAGACTTCTGGATTTGCACCTTTGATAATGATGATAGTTCACAAGCAAAGAGAAATTTTTAGATTGCAGTCACTTATTCCTTTTGTATTGTCACAACATTTTGTTGCTTGAGGAATTTTTTTGACTTCCTTTTTTTATTCTTTCTTTTGATTTCCCTAACTTTTGCCTGAACTGTTTATTTTTGAACTTAGAGTCAGCGAGATGCCTTGATTTTTGTCTAAGTCGTTTTTGGTTTTGACTTAGCAGGCTTTTCTTTGATTATATTTTTTTTATACACTTTTTTTTTTTGAAAGATAGTGACTTCCTTGCTTAATGATTGATGAACCATCCTTGGCTTTTGATTGACATCTCCAACACTTCTTTGCTGTGTACGGAGTAACGCTTGTGATTGAAACCTTTGTTGAAAGGTGTACTGAATGATTCTCTTAAAATAGAATGCACGGCCAAATTAACTGAGAACTACCCTGCCCCAGGTTAAAAATGCGGGTTTTATCGTACAGAAAGAAACACCAACTTCAAAGGCTCAGAGGGGTTGACAAGGGATTAACTTCCTTATTTCTCCAGTGTTTGGGAATTGAAACAATGCCTGTACATCATCAGCAGAGTTTTATTTGAAAGCATACAGTTCAACAACTTGGGTATTTCGTTGTCATCATCCTCCCTCCAATCTTTGTATAAAACACAAGTTTGATAGAGAAAGAAAATGGAAGAAAAAGTTTTGTAAAAGAAGGCAAAAACATAGCAGATGTGAATGAATTCAAAATATGCAATGCTCATTTCATTAAAATCACCATTCAGAAACAAACAAAGTCCAAAAGTAAATAGCACAATAAAGGAAATACAAAACAGTACAGAAACAAGGCCCAATGACTAATCAGCAACAAAGATGAGCTATCTGTTAGAACAAGATTTGTTCTTATCAATTATCTTAGTTTTGATGATAACAATAATATGAATTTTGCTTAAGATAATATGGTACTCTAATCCATTGCAATTTCCCTTTCAGGAAATATATAAAGAGTACGCATAATTCAGCGCTCAGAAGTTGTATCTCAAATGGTTCAGCATGCAACATCAGAACATGGTCTGGCAAGACATCAGAAGATGGTCGAAGCAGAATCAGAACATGGGTCTATGGAAGCATCAGAAGAACATGAGATCAGAAGCACTGAAGATCAGAAGATGGTATCACGCTCAGAAGCACTTCAAGGTCAGAAGATCAGAAGATGCTATGCACCAAGCTGTTTTGACTCTGATGATATTCAAACGTCGTATTCACAAACATCAGATCAGAAGGAAGTACAGGTGGCAGACTACGCTGACTGACAAAAGGAACGTTAAAAGCTACTAAAGGCTACGTCAGTAGACACAGCGTGAACAAGGCTCGAGGTAGTTGACAAAAGCGTATAACATTAAATGCGATGCTGTACGGAACACGCAAAGCATTAAATGCATTCAACGGTCATCTTCTCAACGCCTATAAATATGAAGTTCTGATGAGAAGCAAGGTTAACGATTCTGCACCAAAACAACTTATATCAAACTTGCTGAAACGCTGTTCAAATCTAAACTCAGAATCTTCATCTTCATCAAAGCTCACTACATTGCTGTTGTAATATCTTAGTGAGATTAAGCTTAAACGTTAAGAGAAATATCACAGTTGTGATTATCGCTTTTAAGAAGCATTTGTAAACTCTTGAATAGATTACATTAAGTTGTAAGGAACTAGAGTGATCGTGTGATCAGTATACTCTAGGAAGTCTTAGCAGTTGGCTGAGCAGTTTGTAACTAGAGTGATCGTGTTGATCAGAATACTCTAGGGAAGTCTTAGGAGTGAACTAAGCCTAGAGTGATCGTGTTGATCAGTAGACTCTAGAAAAGTCTTAGAGGGTATCTAAGCAGTTGTTCCTGGAGTGATCAGTGTGTGATCAGAAGACTCTGGAAGACTTAGTTGCGGACTAAGTGGAAAACCATTGTAATCCGTGCGATTAGTGGATTAAATCCTCAGGTTGAGGTAAATCATCTCTGCGGGGGTGGACTGGAGTAGCTTCGTTAACAGCGAACCAGGATAAAAATAATTGTGCAATTTATTTTTATCGTCCAAGATTTAAAGTCACACTTATTCAATCCCCCCCCCTTTCTAAGTGTTTTTCTATCCTTCACTATCTTGTCTAAAACACTTGGCTTTAGGAAAATCGGGCTTTGACTTGTCTTCAGCCACTCTGTTCTGGTAAAGGATTAGTGAAAACATTAGGACCAGCATCTCTGAAAGAGAGCGTCTTTGATCTCACCAACTCTTGAACTCTGGCTTTCAAAGCATAATAGTGTTCTAAATCATGACTAGCACCACCCTGATGATACTCACAATGAAGATCAGGCCTGAATCCTTTTGAGGGAGGGTTTCGAGGAGGAGGCATGGCTCTTGTTGTGATCAACCCTTTCCGATCCAACGCGGGATATAGTCAGTGTAAGTCATGGGAATAGGATCATAAGTTGTCCTACCACGAATCTGATTTTGTTTCTGCTTCTTATCACCTTGAGAAGGAACAGACAATGGACGTTGATGCAGGGTCCTATGAAGCATTGATTGAGGAAAGCAAACAAGCATTTCCTTCTCTACTCCAAAATATGAATCACATGACATAACAGATGGTTGCCCCTAATTTGGAGTAGCAACAGAAAAGGCTAGAGGAGTATCCACTTGCTTTGTATCAATCGGAGGAATGTTGCATTCTCTCTTCAACAAGACTTGCAGGATTTCCACAATCTGATGCATATGGCTTTTCAACTGGCTAACCTCTGCTCTTATCAACTCTTGGTCTTGTTGAAGTTCTTCCATACTCTTCAGATACATGCTTCTAGTTCAATGTGTCGAGGAATCAGCTTGACAGATAAGCAAACCACTCTGAAGATGGAGACAGACGAGAATAAGTTTTCTGGACAACCTGGATGTATGTATGCAAATGATGCAATTGCTGTTTTTTTGTTTTTTATTTATTTGATTTTCAAAGAATTCAAGTTATTAATTTGTAAACATCAAAACATGAAAGAGGTAAATCCTATATTGGATCAAAGCTTTGATCAAGTTATCATCAAGATCAATCATCCATTTTGGTGGATTAAGGTTTTCACCCCATCGACACCCAAGATCCATTGAGTTTAATGAAACTTATGATGTTTACAAAGAAAGACCTATGAGTTCCTTGGAAATCAAACGAATGCTTGGTTTATGCATCAATCACAATCAAGATCACACATGGCCGCACGAACAAAGTCCAAAGGTTCGACGTCACGAGCATGGAGTCAAAGTTTAGAACCACCCACAAAGGTATGTACTAGGGAATTTTGTACCTGCCGAACGGGTTCTACAAAGGTTCCCAGAGTTTTCAATCTTCTATCGGATACTACCGGCTCGCACAATTGCTCATGGGCGCCAATAATATGCCTAAAAAGACCTCGTCTGAGCGTAGCATCGCATGACAACAAGCTCAAATTGGTACTTGATCTTGTTTCTGCGCTACATCCTAAAAAGGCTTAGATGGGTTAAAAAGGTTCTAGGTCATTCAGCTTCTACGGACACTCACTATTGAAAGTAATAGCGTTCTTACGATAGTTCGCAACAACATCTGTTACCTTCCATGAGGCCTCCACTGATTGGGGTTCCACCATATGATGCTCATGTTAAGGATTGCTCCTGACATGCAACTATTGGTCTTACCACCTCCTATCTCAAGTTACTCACAAAAGTCCGGGTTAGAACTTTATCTCATCACAGAGGAATCGTCGAGCACCGAAAAGAAAAAAGAAAATAAACAAACAAAGCACACAATAATATATACATATAAAAACACACAGATAAACAAAAATAGACTTAACACACTTAAAACTGGGTCCCCAGTGAAGTCGCCATTTTTTCTGTAGCGGGGAAAATCTGATATCGAAGCCATTATATTGACTCGACTCAATATTTCAGTGAAAGTCGCCACCGCGCTTTATTATTTCCAAAGGAAAAGGGAAAAGAACGAAGAAAACCCAAAGTTTGTTTTTAAATCAAAAAGAAGAGATCTTAGGTACGGGTGTTGATTATACAAGGGGAAGGTTTTAAGCACCCCTTATATCTGTGGTACTCCACAGGAACCTTTTTGAAAATCTGTGTCGTGTGTGCTAAAAAAGGGTTTGTTTTATTTTTAAAATAAGCTTGGCAAAACGTTAAGCCTTGTGCCTACATACCTCCTCGGTGCAATGGAGAAGTCAAACTAATGTAGTTCCGCTTAAAAGGGAAAACGTTTAAAAAACGAATAAACACTTTATCGTCGTCGGAGATAAATACTCATCCATTGATCTTGAGCATGAGAACAAATGAGTTCTTTGCATCGCAAATGAAAGAAGGGCTCCAACTCGGATAGAAATCAACGAGTATGCCACTAGCTCTCTCACGCGGAAAAGATCTCATTATATCAATCAATTTCAAAATCGTGGGGTATCGCCACTCGTTTCGACAATTAGTCGTGTCTAAACTTTTGAAGAAAAGGCCACTAAGGGCAAAAGATATTTTTTAAAGAAAGGTTTTTAAAAAGGTTGCAAACATAAGAAGGTTTTGTAAAAAAGGGAGAAGATTTTGAAAATTAAAGAAGGGGAGGAGATGAATAGGCTATCCTATTGCGTAAAATAAAAGCTAAGGAAAGAAACGGCCTAACCGAAATAAGAAGCCAACACTTGACATTAAGAGTCAAAATAGATTTCCCATCCTTTGGAATATCAATAATAAACCAACATTATTACTTGGGGATCCAGATGAACTTATTATCTTTAGCACCACTTTGCATTAAGCACATTAAAATTCTGACGGAAATCAGGCAGAGTAACGACTGTTTTTTGGGTAAAATCCTTATATCAATGCCTTGGAATTAGCCATCAAGGACTTTCAAGGAAATACCTGCATGCACAAACAGACAATAATCCAATGCCAGACAGACAGAATAACAATATAGTAATAACGAGATAAGAGTCCAGAGGTACTAAGTCCATAAGTCCGAATCTCCAAAATGCTCGGGATAGTAATCAATAGTCCGAAAGAGAGCCTTAGGTGGTTTTTAGATTTTTGTATTTTATTAGTGTTTTAGCATAAAAGTAAAGTATGGTCCAAGTGGACAAAAAGAAAATAGCGGAATGTAAACGTCCAAATGGACAAAGAGAAAATGGCGGAAACATAAACATGATGGAATGATAAAATAAAGCGATAAAGCGAGAAATATAAAGAGCAATATAATAAAATGCGGAAATTAAAGTCAATTGTTAGATGTTAAAGATAACCATCTTGAAACTTGTCAAGTATGTTATCAAAGTTAGTGATAAAGATCGATGGTGAGTGAAGGATGTTCTCGGATTTAAATTCAATGGACATTTATCAGAAGCTTGATAAAATCATAGCGACTACACGATAAACCTCCATGAGTCTTAAATCAACCGCATACAATTCTCTTCCGTATTTGATCTTTTCTTTGATTCGGGACACGAAATATTGCGCTATGTTAAGCAGATCTTCAAGTGATTTATATAGAAATCACCCTACAACGAGGCCGGTCAAAACTTTATGTGCTAATGCATGCGAGAGAAATGATATGTAGATCATTCTCCGAAAGCAATATCGCACGAAAAGAAATTAAGGAGTGATCTAATCTTTACCCAGAATCAATAAGAATTCTCAAGGTATCAAAGACTTTTGTGGACCTCCGTTTCCGGCCATACCTCTCGCGGAGAGATACGTGAACTGACTCTTTTTATTGTTTCTGTTTTCGCATTTTTTTTGAAAATTCAGAGAGTCGCCACCGACCTTTTATTTTATCCAATTAAGGAAAGGTTTATAAAAGACACAGAAAAAAGACCTTTAAGAAATTCTGGGTAAGGGGGTAGGTTATACAAAGGGAAGGTGTTAGCACCCTTTGTATCCATGGTTATCCATGGGCTCTTAATTTGCTTAGATCACTTGTTTTCAATTGCTCTGAAATACTTGCATGTGATTTGAAATACCTTTGTAAATTGAATTTGTAATGATCCTTGTGCGGATGTATACAAAGTGGTTTTATCTTTCAAAAGATGTTTTTGGAAAAAGAACGTTAACTTCGTAATGATCCTTGTTTGGATGTATACAAAGTATTGTCTTTTTTGGAAAGTTTATTTTGAAAAACAATAGTGTATGAGAATTTTGTTTGTTTTGATTTGAGCAAGCAAATTAGGAGGTTTACCCTGAGTTGTAAGGTCTTTATCCCATTTCCTTTAAAAATCTATTCTTTCACCGGATATAAACAAAAGGTTCGATTTTGTACTCGAAACAGTAGAATTTGACTTTGATTTTGAAAAGAATGAGAAAGGGGTTACCTTAAGAGGTGCAAGTGTGATTGTGTTTGAATTCAGATATTTTATCTTTTGAAGTTAGTGATCTAACGGTTCAATTTTATCTCTGACATACACGCAGTTTATATGTGCTGGAATTTAAAATGCGGAAATGTAAAATGCGGAAAGTAAATCTACGCTATTACATCGATTTGCAGGAAATGTAAACTATGCATATTTACATGAATTTAGCAACCTATAGATTTATCTAGGAATTTTAAATAGCAAGAAAATAAAGACATGTTTTTGGATTTTTTATGATTTATTTTAATTATGATTAATGCATGATTAATTAAAATAAAATGAGGAAAAAGGATGAAGATAAAATTTAAACCTAAAATTTAAGTTCAAAATATGTTCAAAATGTTTGTTAATTAATTTAAAAAAACAAAACTAATTTTTTTTGAGTTTTTGAAATTGATTAGAAATTTATTAAGTTAATTAATATATAATTATACAAATAATTACACAAAATAATTAAAACTTAAAGAGAAAATTATTCAAAATATGTACAAAAATTAGTTTATAATGTATAAACAATATTTAATATACAGAACAATTTTTTTTATGATTTTTTGATTGGTTGAAATAATTAAAAAGCAAATATATAAATATATACCAATTAATTATGCAAAATATTTAAATTATGAAGAAAAATAAAATATTTTTATATGAGAAAATAATATATTATTTTAGCAACCTAAAAATATTTTTTTTGTATTTTTTGGATTTTTAAAACTATTTTTAATTAATTTAACAAAGAAATTAAAATAAAATAGAAAATAAAAGGATAATAATCAGGTGTGATGGTTTATGAGGGAACATGGTGTGGTTGCGTGTTGTGATGCGTTGGATTGAAAATTTAATGAGATCTGATGGCTCAGATTTTGAGGCACATGGCATAATGATAGGACTTCACGCACTGAATCAGAGATTTTTTTAAAAAACGCGCGCGCGCTACATCCAATGAGGTGAAGACACCTCATCGTCTTCAACCTCCAGCCAGCATCTTTAACAGCGTTTTTGTAATAAAAGCGCTATAATAGATACTTCCTAAACCTGCAAAATAGCGAATAGGGTCAAACGTGAAAATAAATTTGGCGCGACATGTCCATTTGATTCGTCTAGTCCATACGAATTCAATGGTACCACTTAGAACCTTTGATTTTGCCTATTTCAGAAAGCCCTAATTTTGAAATTATGAACCCTAAAATGGTGGTTCTTCGTATGAGTGTCCAAACTTCAATTAAGTTTCCAGAAATGACTAGGACCTCAATCTAAACACAAATATATGTCTACATCTTGCTAGATATGCGTGTGTTATGAGATATAAGTTGGTTTTAGTTTGAACAAACCGTGGCTTGTGCAGCTCGATTTGTGAGGTTTCAAGACTTAGAAATGATTGGAATATGTTCAGTGATGCTTGAGGAAGGTATTAGAATGTTTAGTTTGTATGGAAAGTGACTGGAATTCAAAATTCGAATTTGAGATTTCTTTGAAAAATTTAAGTGATTACAAGTGTGTTACAAGCAGAATTCTGGCTATGATTTCGTGTCTTTTTGATTGTGAAGTGTTATAGCCTTTATATAGACTATGTTGTGCTTAGAATTGAAGCCAAGAAGCCTTTAGTTGCCTTTGTTGAATTCTTGATTTTTTATATTAAAACCTTTGAATTGTTGACCAAGTCTTGCTTCCCTTCAATGCTCTTGCATTGTACCTCAATCCTCTGCAGAAAATTGAAGATTCTTGGATGACTCATGCTTAGATTGTAAGCTATCCATTATCCATCCATTTTTCCTTTTTATTTAATCTTAAAATAAGATAAAATTAAGCCAAAAATGGATAAAAATGGTATGGGCTTAGTCTTGGTCGTGGGAGGCCCATAATATTATGGCAAACATGTTTGAACCATGAAAACTTGGCCCCATTTGGAAAAAATGCATTTTTGAGCAATGTTGGTTTTATGCACTTTCCCAAAATTTACCCAACTTCAACAAGGTGTAAATCCCTCAATTTTTGTCATATGAAGGAGATCTTGCACTTTTTGGAAACCTCAAAGAGTAATCTAACCAATGCCTTTGGTCTCATGTCAAAATGATTTTTGATGCTCCTTGTGTGTCCTTTTGAAAAAAGTGTCTTTTTGTTGACTTTGAAAATGACCTGTAATGTCTTTGTTCATATTTTTCAAATGGTGAATGTGATGACCATGGGATCAATTGCATTTGAAAGATAATTGAATTTCCTTCAAAATGAGATTTGGTTTGAATTTTTTGGATGAAGGATGAGAGAGTTATGACCAGTCAAAGTTGAGTTGACTTTTCAGGCAAAAACCCTAATTTTGAATCTTAGGGTTTTGTTGATTTTTGATCTTTCCTTGATGAATTATGATCATCCAATGATCAAATGATGAATCCTTTGACAAAATATGGACTTTGACAAAAAATTTCATTTTTGACTGTCTGTTGACTATTTTGGTCAAACGGGTCGTCTGTTGACTGTTTGAGCTGCTGACGGTGCGTCTGAGTGAATTGAAGTCTGAAAATTTGTGTGATGGTACTTTGAGATATATGGATGTCCATGAAATCCATTTGAGGTCTCAAAAACTTGTTTCTCCTGTAAAAACAAGAAAACCCTTGTCAGGGACTGTTTGTGTATGAGACAGTTAAGCGTACCTGATTTTTGTGCAGTGTTGAGTCTCTGCTAATCATGTGATATTCAGAAGACTTCTAGGACAAAAATCTTGGAATTTTGAGTTGTGAAAGATTGATTTGATTGATGGTACAAAACACTGAGAATTGTACTGCCAGCAGTTTGACTGTCAACCGACTGTTCAGGTGTTGATGTAGCAGTTAGAGTGAAAAATCAACAGTCAAAGTTAATTTTCTTTTTGTTGTTTTTGTTTTATGTGAAAAATGAAAGTTTATTTACATGACTTGTTAAAAAACACAGACATAATAAATAACTAATATTTACTGTACGCGAGCAACATTACCGATAATAATCCTGAAAATCATTCAATGCACAGAAAAATGAATATTTAACTGGCAGAAAACACACAAAATATTATCTGAATAATTAAGCAACATTATGACAAATAGTACAACATTTAATACTGACAGTACAAATATTACATACTATATTGAACAGTACGACGAATAAACGGTACATTTAAGAAATAAGAAATACGGCAAACTTTAAGAATGACGATTAATAACCCATGCTACAAATAATAACATGTAGATGATTGGGAGTGCAAGCATCCCAGGTCCACAGTGTTCCGGGCTATGTAGACAAAAAAAAGACATGATCACCGTAGCAATGGTGATGACCATAAGAAAACACGTTTCCCACCACTTTGACATTTTGTCGGGGAAGAAGAAAGGATGGATATGAAGTAAGAATTTGAGAGATGAATTAGAATTTGATGTGAGATTTTATGGAAAAATGAGAGGTATTTATAGAATGGAAAGAAGGATAGAGACGTTGGGGAATGAAGTGATTCCGTACAAAAGGAAAATTTTGAGTGGAAGTAAGATTTGAAAGAAAGTGTATGATAGTGTTGGGAAAAAGAGAGATATATAGGATAAAGTTAGGATTTGATTTTTTGAAAAAGAGATTTGAAAAGATTTTTGAAAATAAGGGAATATAGTACAAAAATTAATGGGAAACAAAAGATAATAATAATCTACTTGTTACCAGTACAGTCTGAGTTTCCTGATTCTGCGCCTGCAAAAGATTTAACTCTGTACCAATTGTGTCAGTACTATTTATCTGTAAATAAATAAATAGCATGTGTGAAGTAATAAACAGTATTTGGCGTTTGCGTAAGAATAAATTCAACTGCAAGCCAAAATACTGTATAAGAAAAATTCTAAAAACTAAGTATTTCACATGTCAGGATATTTATTGAAATAAAAATCCATGATTATATGAGACTCTTAGTTTTTAGATTGGAGTTTTCTTGAAAAAAGATGTGGGCAAATTTTGGGGTATAATAGTTTCCCCTATTCAATCTTCTTAAACCTGAAGAGATTGTCTGAAATCTGAAGGTAGAAGATGATTGAATATTCAGATGCCCTGAAAATTTGCACTTACCTTGATCAGAAGAGATGTTGGAAGTTGCATTTGAATGTCGTCTGCGAAATGTTGTTGGCAGATTGAAACATTACCTGAGATGGGCTTTCAGATGCCACCCGGCAATTGTGTTGATGGTCTGTTCATCAGAATGAATCCATTGATTATATCTTGATGAAGGATTTGAAAGTCTTTGCGTTGACTGTTTCGGAACCGTCCAAGGTTACCGCTTTAAGTCTTGGAGGATGATTGTTACGGAGCTTGTCCAAAGTTTTTCCGATTTAGACTTTGGAAGTTGATCATTGTGGAACCGTCTAAGGTATCAGCTTTAGATCTTCGATGTTAGATCGTTCTGGAACCGTCTGAGGTATCAGCTTTAGATCTTTGATGGTAGATCGTTCTGGATCCGTCTGAGGTATCAGCTTTAGATCTTTGATGGTAGATCGTTCTGGAACCGTCTGAGGTATCGACTTTAGATCTTCGATGCTAGATCGTTTTGGAACCGTCTGAGGTATCAGCTTTAGATCTTTGATAGTAGATCGTTCTGGAACCGTCTGAGGTATCAGCTTTAGATCTTCGATGTTAGATCGTTCTGGAACCGTCTGAGGTATCGACTTTAGATCTGCGATGTCTGTTTTTTAGTTGGTAAGTGATCAGAATGAATCTTCGGCTTGATTATATCTGAGAGAACCGTTCATGGCATTCAGGTGAACACTGCATGTGATTGAGAACATCTTTGTTGAAGATATCCGTCTACCTGAAAAATCAAGTTAGTGATATGCAATGTTTATGATGCATGTAATGTGAGATATTCTCGAGCTAAAGGAGAAATATGCATGTTATGTTGTGTATGAATATGTGTATGAATATGCGCATGATGCATGATGTGTGATATATGATATAAGATGTATGATGTATGAATATGTGATGTATGATGTATGAATATGATGTATGATGTATGATGTATGAATATGATGTATGATGTATGATGTATGAATATGATGTATGATGAGCGTATCGAGCTTCTGGTTTGAAGGTAAATCTCCGCTAGCCATCTGGATATGACTATATTGTGATGATCTCTTGTCTTGTTTGAGTACCCTTGGCTGGGGGATAAGACTTCTTTGAGGACCATGGTACTCTGTTGAAGGATCTTCGACTACTGCTTGGGAATGAAAGGTAGTTGGAAGTTCTGATTTTGATGCCCTTTTAAGTGGGAAGGAGGAAGATGCATAATCCTCCGATGCACTATCTGACCAAGTCCCGGCGTGGAGATCACACCTTCTGAGGATAGTAATCTGGAACAACCCTGTTGGGGGATAAGACTTCTTTTGGAGAGAAAATCTTATTGAGGAATTTGCTGAGAAGTGTGTTTCTCTTAGGGATTTTTCTTCTGATGGGATGATGTCCAGATGATTGGGACATTACTTGAATGCTATTCCTGTTTTTCCTGGTAAACATCAATCATATTCAAATGCACATGTTCATTCAAATTTATCATTGGGACGTTTACGTATTCAAAACAGAAAAAGTGAAAATGGTGATTTTGAGCCTAAGCTGCATTGATTTTTGAAAAAGACCCATGATAGGCTGATAAGCACAGGGAGACAACAATCCTAGAAGTAGGAAATTGCCATAAAGCTTTGGAAAATATTTATAAAGATAAATAGCTATGTGAAAACGATCCAGTCAAGTTTCAATTCTGCTATTGCCAATCTGTCTTCGAGCATCTCATCCCTCACTTGTTGGAAGAAAGTAATTAGACTGATCGGTATCTTTGATGTGTTGAATCTTGACGGTGAGTAGACAGCTGAACGGAACATAGTTGTACACTTTATTCCCTAACTTTTGCCTAGGCTGCCCTTTCAGGTTTTCAGCTTACCGGGATGATTTTATTTAGTCTCTAATTTTTGCCTGGACCGCCCTTTCGGGTTTTCAATCCACCGAGACGCTCATTTTTTTTTTTGCCTAAGTCGCCCTTTCAGGTTTTCAACTTAGCGAGCTGTTTTTTTTTAATTCTTTTAAGCGAAGTATTTTTTGACTATGTCCGCATTCACAGGGTGTAGGAAATCCTCGCCATCCATGGTAGTAAGCAACATGGCACCGCCGGAGAATATTTTCTTGATTACGAATGGTCCCTCATAGGTGGGAGTCCATTTGCCTCTGGGATCACCTTGTGGTAAGATGATGCGTTTGACAACCAAGCCACCAGTTTGGTATGCTTGACTTTTGACTTTTTTGTTGAAGGCTTTGATCATACGCTTTTGGTATAGCTGACCATGACAAATAGCTGCGAGCCTCTTTTCATCAATCAAGATTATCTGGTCCAACCGTGTTTGAATCCAATCGTCTTCGTCTAGATCGGCTTCTTTCATAATCCTTAGGGAAGGAATCTGAATTTCTATTGGAAGAACCCCCTCCATACCATAGACTAAGGAGAATGGAGTTGCCCCTGTTGAAGTACGCGCAGATGTGCGATAACCATGAAGAGCAAAAGGTAACATCTCATGCCAGTCTTTGTAGGTTACTGTCATTTTTTGTATGATTTTCTTGATGTTCTTGTTGGCAGCTTCCACCGTGCTGTTCATCTTTGGTCGATATGGAGAGGAATTATGATGCTTGATCTTGAACTGTGTGCAAAGTTCAGTAATCATTCTGTTGTTTAAATTTGTGCCATTGTCCGTGATAATCCGTTCAGGGATGCCATACCGACAAATGAGATTGTATTTGATGGACCGGGCCACCACATTCTTGGTGACAGAAGCAAATGAAGCTGCTTCTACCCACTTTGTGAAGTAGTCAATAGCGACCAGGATAAAGCAATGTCCGTTGGAAGCAGTGGGTTTGATTTCTCCAATCATATCAATACCCCACATTGCAAAAGGCCAAGGAGCCGTCAGGACGTTTAAAGGAACTGGAGGTACATGTACTTTGTCAGCATATATCTGGCATTTGTGACAGGTTCGGGAGTGGTGATGGCAGTCTGTTTCCATGGTAGACCAGTAATAACCTGCACTTAGGATCTTTTTAGCCATTGTATGTCCACTTGAATGAGTACCGAAGGCACCATTATGTATGTCTCCCATGATCTGTTCTGCTTCCTTCTTGTTTACACAACAAAGTAAAGTCGAGTCATGGTTGCGTTTGTATAGGGTTCCATTACTTAGAAAGAATATGGCTGCAAATCTCCTTAGAAATTTTGTGTCGTTAATGGATGCCCCTTCAGGGTACTCCTGAGCTTCGAGATATCTTTTTACTTCATGGAACCATGGTTTTTCTTCTGTTCCTTCGGTATCGATCTCATTGCAATAGGATGGTTCATCTTGTCTGTAAATGGTGATCATCGGCGCCTCGTTGTCCCACCTGATTTTGAACATGGACGACATGGTAGCTAAGGCATCAGCTAGTTGATTTTCCTCGCGTGGGATGTGTTCAAAAATGATTTCTTCGAAATAAGGAATCAGACTCAGCACATATTCTTTGTAAGGAATTAGATTCGGGTGCTTCGTGTCCCATTCCTCTTTGACTTGGTAGATTACCAAGGCAGAGTCTCCGTAGACCTCCAGGAATTTGATTCTTAGATCGATTGCAGCTTTAAGACCCAGAATACATGCTTCGTATTCAGCTATATTGTTAGTGCAGTTGAAGCATAATCTGGCAGTGAATGGTGTATAACCTCCTGCAGGGGAAATGATCACAGCTCCGATGCCATTGCCAAGTGCATTAGAAGCTCCGTCAAAAACCATAGTCCACCGGGATCCTGGCTCGGGTCCTTCTTCTGGTCCTGGCTGTTTGTAGTCATTGACTAGCATAATGTCCTCGTCTGGGAAGTCAAAGTTCAATGCTTGATAATCATCCACTGCTTGATGAGCCAGATGATCAGCTACCACACTTCCTTTGATTGCTTTCTGTGAAGTGTATTGAATGTCATATTCTGTTAAGATCATTTGCCATCTTGCTATTCTTCCAGAGAGAGCAGGTTTTTCGAACACGTATTTGATAGGATCCATTTTGGAGATTAGGAAAGTGGTGTGATTTAGCATGTACTGTCTTTAGTCGGCGAGCCGCCCAAGCTAAGGCACAACAAGTTTTTTCGAGTAGTGAGTATCTTGTTTCACAATCGGTAAACTTTTTGCTAAGATAGTAGATTGCGTGCTCCTTTCGGCCGGATTCGTCATGTTGCCCTAATACACACCCCATTGAGTCTTCTAACACAGTTAGGTACATTATCAGAGGTCTGCCTTCCACAGGTGGCAACGAGATTGGGGGTTTTTGGAGATATTCTTTGATTTTGTCAAAGGCTAACTGGCATTTGTCATTCCACCTTTCCACTTGATCTTTCTTCAACAGTTTGAAGATCGGCACACAAGTAGTAGTCATGTGGGCGATAAATAAGGCGATGTAATTCAGACGTCCCAAGAATCCTCTTAGTTGTTTCTCGGTACGAGGTATAGGCATTTCTTGAATGGCTTTGACCTTGGCGGGATCAACCTCAATACCTTTGCTGCTGACGATGAAACCTAAGAGTTTGCCGGATCTTACTCCAAAGGTACACTTATTTGGATTCAGTCGCAACCTGTATTTCTTGAGTCTGTCAAACAGCTTGTGTAGATGACCCAGATGTTCTTCTTCGGCGTTAGATTTTGCAATCATGTCATCGACATACACCTCTATCTCCTGATGAATCATATCATGAAACAGAGCTACCATTTTACGTTGATAGGTTGCTCCTGCTTTCTTTAAACCAAATGGCATTACTTTGTAACAAAAGGTTCCCCAGGGTGTTATGAAGGTTGTTTTTTCCATGTCTTCGGGTGCCATCTTGATTTGATTGTACCCTGAGAATCCGTCCATAAAGGAGAATACCTTGCATTGTGCGGTATTGTCAACCAGTACATCGATGTGTGGTAAAGGGAAATCATCTTTGGGGCTTGCCCGGTTCAGATCTCTGTAGTCCACGCACATTCTGACTTTCCCGTCTTTTTTAGGTACAGGCACGATGTTAGCTATCCAAGGAGGATAACTTACAACTTTTAGGAATCCGGCATTGAACTGTTTTTCAACCCCGTCTTTGATCTTTTTTGACATATCAGGCCTACTCCTTCGTAGTTTCTGTTTGACTGGAGTGCTACCTTCTTTGATTGGCAGGCGATGAACTACAATGCCCGTGTCAAGGCCTGGCATATCTTCGTAGGACCAGGCGAATATCTCGACGTAGTCTCGCAACATTTGAATCAGTCTTTGCTTGATGTTGTGTTCTAAACCAGCCCCTATTTTGACTTCCTTCTTTTCTTCGTTGCTGCCTAAGTTGATGACCTCAATTGGCTCCTCGTGAGGCTGTATGGCCTTGTCTTCTTGTTCTAGCAGCCTTGCAAGTTCTCTTGGTACTTCACAATCTTCCTCACTTTCGTCCTCAGTTTGGTAGATCGGATTTTCAAAGTCATGGCGGGCAATAGCAGAATCGTTATTGACTGGATCCAAAGTGTATGTGAATCTGCATTTTATTTATGTGAGTGTATGTGAAAAAAAAACATAGCTATTTGAAAGCAAAGAAAAAAAGAAAAAGGATCACAAAATTTAAATATGCAAGCGTCCCATGATTTTATTGAATGCACATGATCATGATATGATAAGCCCTTATAAAAGGATCAGTGCGCTTCGGGCAAGGCACACGGCTTTCAAGCTCATGGTTCGATGGTTTAGGAACCATTTTTATCTTTTCACAATATACACAAAGAAAACAGGAAATGGCATTTACTCCTGGTCAAAGGAGATCACATCCTCAACTTTCCAGTTGTTCAATCCATTGTTGTGAGCAGGGAGTATCCAGCTATTCCATTTGCAGTTGTCTCCTTCATCTTCCACAGCATAAATTTCGTTAGTGGGGAAATGAGCCGGTGATCTTTCAGGATAGGCGATATACTCTGCTGGATACGAGAGCCCAGGCTGAGATATCTCTGTTGGCTGAGCAAGATGCTCGATAAGGCCGTCCCATGAAGTCGGGATGATGTTTTGAATAGAGACTTGTGCATCCTGGTGAGGAGTGTATTCTGACAGAAAGCAACCCTCGTTATTTGGTATTTCCCTGGCTTCTTCAAGAGTGAAATTGTCATCGTAATGTTCATCCCATCCAGTTGGGACAATGTCCTCCATAGCAATTTGTGAGCTCGGAGGAGCGGAATATTTCACCATATAGTCATATTTGCCGCTGGGTTCTCCTAGCGTATCCTATACTTCTTTAGGTGGATTTTGATATTGCTCAGCGATGGGACTTGTGAAACTTTTGTCATTTTCAGATTGATCACCCCATCCAGTTGGGGTAATGTCTTCCATAGCAATATAAGAATTCTGAGGTGCGGTATACTGATAATTATACCCGCCACTTGGTTCTCCCACAGCATCCCACATTCCCATGGAAATGGGTGGAATTTCATCTGGATATGGCTGAATGATATGGTTCAAGAACACTCCTTCATCTTCAATGGCGTTTACTTCTTGGCTGACGAAGTGTGACATTAATCCTCCAGAACGAGGACTTTGACCATTCTTTTGATTTCCACTATCATAGCCCAGGCCTAGCTTGTCGGACTTGTAGGGTATATCGGGAAGTTGTCCCCATGCTGTGCAATCACCTTGTTCAATCACAGCTTTGGCATCTTTGAGAGAAGCCATAGTTGTAGTTGGAGTAGCAGGAACATGCTTGGTGGTAGAGACATCTGGAGAGACCACCTCAAAAGATTGGCAGGGAGTTTCGATGAATTCGTCCTCCAACTCAACATATTTGGAATTGCTTAGGTGACTAACCACATATTCCTCTTCGCCATAGACTGTGACAATCTTTCCTTTTACTGGATATTTTAACTTCTGATGCAGGGTAGAAGTTACAGCATTTTCCCCATGTATCCAAGGGCGTCCAAGTAAACAGGAATAGGCGCGGTGAATTTCCATTACGTAAAAGATAGAATCAAAGATCTGAGAACCCACTCTGATTGGGAGATTCACTTTTCCTTATACCGTTCTCGTTGACCTGTAAAAGGCTCTTACCACAACATCACTTGGTTGTAACACAATTCCTTCGAAGTCAAGTTTTTCTAGTACTATTTTCGGTAACACGTTCAAAGAAGAACCGTTATCTACTAGCACATGAGATAGAGTGGTGCCATTACATTCAATGGAGATATGTAGGGCCTTGTTGTGATTTTTTCCATCAGGGGTTAGATCCACATCAGAGAAACCGAGGCCATTGCTCACGGTTAAATTGGCAACACAATTCTCAAATTGGTCGACTGAGATCTCTTGAGGCACATGCGCAGCTTTCAGGAACTTCATCAGAGCTTTGGCATGAGCTTCTGAATATTTTAGCAAAGATAGCATTGAGATTTTTGAAGCGGTGTGCCCTAGTTGCTCAACAATATTGTAATCACTCTTGCAGATGATTTTCAATATTTCCTCCATTTCTTGCTTTGATGGATCCTCAGCAGTGATCTCCACCGGGGTTTGAACTTGTTCAACTTGTGGCTCTTTGCCTCGAGCGCTGTCATCTTGATTAGGAACTGGGACTCGGACTGGACCAGCAGCAACATTTGGAGAAATTTCTGGTGAAAAGATCCTTCCACTTCTCGTGATCTTGCTGGTACCCACAATATTATCCACAGTTGGAGCAGTTAACTTTGCGGCCTCTTCAGTCGAGGTACCCTGCTTAACTCCATGAACATAAACATTAGTGTCGTAACCCCATGGGACAGCTTTGTCTGATAAGTATGGAAATCGAGTTGGACTAGCAATGACTACTGATGCCACTTTGAGTGTAGCAGAAATTTTGAACGGAGCCTTGGCAGAGATTTTGAATGGTAAACTGGAGATCACTGAGACATCCTCTATTCTTATCCCATTCGCAAAGACTTCGCATAACATGTCCATAGAATGGAGCCTCTCAATCATAATGATACGGCGACCCATCCACTTTTGAATTCCCATTCTCAGATTTTCACAACCATTGGGCAGGTATGACCAATAAAAGCAATCGGGGTCACATCCTGGAAAGTAACTAGCTTGGATTAGTTTTCCTTTGACTTCGCAGAGTGGAGTTGATAATTTGTTCACATCATAGATGTAAACAGTGTCCAGGATAGCGTTAACAGTTTTGTCATGCTTTGGCATAGTTGCAGTGATGACATTTGGAGTTTCTGGAGGATCGAACTCAATTTCCCCAGCATCTATCATATCTTGAATTTTATTTTTCAGGGCCCAGCATGATCTGCGTCATGTCCTGGACAGTTTGAGTGATAGGCACATAATGCATCAGGGCGATAACTCGGAGAGGAAGTGTTGACATTCTTTGGAGGATCTTTTAATGTGATCAGATCTGCTTTTAGCAAATGTTGCAATGCCTGCGAGATTGGCATGTTGATTATGGTGAAATTTCTTCTTGGTGCATCTGGTCGACGCGTATATTTTGGCTGTTGATCTTTTTGAGGCGCAGATGCGGAGATCAGAACTGCCCCTACAGACTGGTGCTGCTCATTTTTGCGACCTTTCTGAATTTGCATTGTATTGACCTCATTTCTCCCGCTGATGGGCCTTTTTGTAGTACCAGAGGAGGAGCCTATTTGAATTTTTCCATTTTGAATGCCACTTTCGACACGTTCTCCGGTCAATATCAAGTCAGTGAAACCTGATGATGAGCTTCCCAGCAAATGACTATAGAAAGGGCCAGTTAAAGTGCCCATGAACATGTCGACTAGCTCGCGATCAGATAAGGGTGGTTGAACCCTTCCAGCCATATCTCTCCACTTTTGTGCATATCCTTTGAAACTTTCTTTTGGTGCCATGGACATGCCCCTTAGTTGAGTATGGGTTGGTGCAAGATCAGCATTGTATTGGTACTGTTTGTAAAAAGCAGCAGCTAATTCTTCCCAAGTATGAACCTTGGTATTTTCCAGCTGGTAGTACCACTCGAGTTGTGTACCCGACAAACTTTCTTGGAAGAAGTGAATCCACAATTTGCTATCTGTTGTATGAGGTTGTATCTTCCTCACATAGGATCTCAGATGTAGTTTTGGGCAAGAAACTCCATCATATTTTGCAAAGACAGGAACTTTGAATTTTGGAGGGATAACAACATCCGAGATGAGTCCCAGATCATTGAAATCTAAGCCAGGTATTTTTTGTATCTCCATAGCTTTCATACGTTCTTCCAGCTGTTGGTACTTGTCATCATCCGGTTCATCCCCAGAATGATCATCTTCTTCATTGGAAGAGAGAGAGGGTTTAGCAGAACCCTGGTTGCTGTGATTGTCTCCTTGTTCATCATCACCGACTGTTTCAGGGATCGGTGGCTTTTTGGACTTTTTGACTGGGATTTTGATCTTCCTTTTCAGGTGACTCACGCCTACAGATCCTTTGGGCCTCTTTTTCTTCTTGATTATCAGGGCTTTCAGTTCTTGTTGCCCCTTTGCCAGTTCCAGAATTGCCACTTGAACTTGGGCATTCTGTGCTTCGAGGTTCTTGATGCTTGTGTCAGATTCCATCTCTTCTGACTGAAATAAACAGCGAGGAGATGAGAAATCCGTCATGTGAACCTGTTATGCAATGTGTATGAATGGATGCAATGTATATGAATGAAATGTATATGCAATGTATATGAATGCAATGTATGTGAATGCAGTGTATATGAATGAATTGTGTGTGGAATGTTTTCAAGGATCTTAGAGTTTAGATTTGTTAAAACACAGAAGAAACAAACATTAGTTAAACAATTTATTTCTTTTTCTTGCTTTTTTTTCCTTTTTGCCTCATTTGGGCTTACAAAACAGAAATAAAGGAAATGAATGATCCCTCAGGTCTCCCATGGATGCTTTCTCTTTGCCCCCAGGAATGTGTTGATCTGCTGCTCTTCTTGAAGCTGTCCGGTGAGCTCCAATATCCTTCTCTCATAGTCTTGACAGTGTGCTTTGAAGGTGTCTCTTTCCTCTTTGAGTTGAACCCAAGATTTTTGCAACTCTTCTAGGTCAGTTGGCATATCCGGGTGTAGAATAACTTGAGGTTCGTCTCCTTCGACCTCTGGCTCAATAGTCACAGGTAGAACAGCGGGATATGGCATGATGAGTTTCTGAGCATGAGTACGGACCCATCTGAGGTAAGATTCCATAGGAATAGAATTCCATTGCCCCAAAGTTTTGCTTTCTATGGGAATCATTCTTGTAATAAAACACAATGCCACGGATAATCATGTCATGAGGACCGTTGCTCCTTGCATATCCGAATTGGCGTAAAGCCAAAGAGGGATTGTAAGTGATGCCCCCTTTTGATGCCAAGGAGTGGCACATTAGGGTACTCTCCACAATGATCAATGATAGTAATGTCTCTTTGAAAGAAGTTGTTCCACCGAATATCTGAATGAGACAAAGACATAATCCTGCGAGACCATTGCATTCTTTGTTCATTTCTCAACACTGATCGGGGAAGATGAAATGTAAACCACCTAGCCAGTAGTGGTATACAGCACATAAGAGTTCCTCGTTTCTTCATGGTACGAGTGTGTAGAGAATGTAGAATGTCTCCCAGCAATGTTGGTACCGGGTTACGGGTTAGGAAAAGGTTGATGATGTGTACACTTATGAACTGGTCGGGATTAGGGAATAAAACCAACCCATAGATCAAAAGGGCCATAACCTCCTCAAAAGCTGGATAACTTTTGTTTTCTAGTAGTAATCGAGCCTTTTCCATTAAGAACTTAGCAAGCAAACCCTTAACTCTACTCTTTGTTTCCCAATTGGACTTGATTTCTGATTTTCGCAAATGTAAAGCAGCAGCAATGACTTCAGGTTTTGGAATCCTTTCTAAACCAGTGAATGGTAATTGATCTCGAATAGGTTATCCAATTAGCTCAGAGAACTCTTCCAAAGTGGGTACTAACTGGTAATCTGGAAAGGTAAAGCAATGATGTTCAGGGTCAAAGAACTGGAACAGGACCCGTATCATGTCTTCTTCAAATTTTGAGGTAACCAAATGGAGTAGGTGACCATGCCTTTCGGTGAATTGAACATTCCTGGGGAATTCTGATACTAAGTCTTTTAGTTCAGATGGTACCGTTGAGATGTTGATTCGGATGTAATCTCTGGTGGCGGGAGCCATTACCTGTAAAATAAACAAAGGTAAACTCTTTGATCCTTGAAGTGTTTAGTGTGAAAATGATATGCTTATGATGCAAACATGTGGCATACAAAAACAAATCAAACAATAGCCTTAGGTTTAAAGGCCTGCATGGAGCTGATAGGTGATACCCTCCCCACTGAAGTTGAGTTGGTTAAAACCTGTCCTATAATAGCATTCGGGTTCTATGATCCTTGGAGGTAACATCTCAATACGGCGCTCGGACGGCCGATCAAAATATTCCTCGAGGATAACTAACTTCGATCAATTTCAAAGCTAGCCACTTAATAGGCCACAAGTCAAGTTCAACTAAAAAGGTTCTAAGACAAATTAGTGTTTAATGACATTTCAGAAGCCTAATATACTCCTTGATCGTTTTCAAGGGACATCAGTATAAACCAAAGTATCGCACTAACGATGACTACCAGATCAACCGTATCGGTACATGCCGTACAGTTTCCTTGGTCTATTGTCATATACTTAAGGTATCTCGAGATTCGGGTTAGAATCTTTTACACAAGCAAAATACCCAAGCAAACCTCTGAAAAATAGAGCAATCAAGTCAAACAATTGAAAACATCGAAGTGACCTATTCTCTTAAGGTAACCCCTTTTGAAAACATTTTGTTTTTTGAAAGTATTTGATTCCCCAGCAGAGTCGCCAGTTTTGTGGACCTCCGTTTCCGGCCATACCTCTCGCGGAGAGATACGTGAACTGACTCTTTTTATTGTTTCTGCTTTCGCATTTTTTTTGAAAATTCAGAGAGTCGCCACCGACCTTTTATTTTATCCTATTAAGGAAAGGTTTATAAAAGACACAGAAAAAAGACCTTTAAGAAATTCTGGGTAAGGGGGTAGGTTATACAAAGGGAAGGTGTTAGCACCCTTTGTATCCATGGTTATCCATGGGCTCTTAATTTGCTTAGCTCACTTGTTTTCAATTGCTCTGAAATACTTGCATGTGATTTGAAATACCTTTGTAAATTGAATTTGTAATGATCCTTGTGCGGATGTATACAAAGTGTTTTTATCTTTCAAAAGATGTTTTTGGAAAAAGAACGTTAACTTCGTAATGATCCTTGTTTGGATGTATACAAAGTATTGTCTTTTTTGGAAAGTTTATTTTGAAAAACAATAGTGTATGAGAATTTTGTTTGTTTTGATTTGAGCAAGCAAATTAGGAGGTTTACCCTGAGTTGTAAGGTCTTTATCCTATTTCCTTTAAAAATCTATTCTTTCACCGGATATAAACAAAAGGTTCGATTTTGTACTCGAAACAGTAGAATTTGACTTTGATTTTGAAAAGAATGAGAAAGGGGTTACCTTAAGAGGTGCAAGTGTGATTGTGTTTGAATTCAGATATTTTATCTTTTGAAGTTAGTGATCTAGGAATTTTAAATAGCAAGAAAATAAAGACATGTTTTTGGATTTTTTATGATTTATTTTAATTATGATTAATGCATGATTAATTAAAATAAAATGAGGAAAAAGGATGAAGATAAAATTTAAACCTAAAATTTAAGTTCAAAATATGTTCAAAATGTTTGTTAATTAATTTAAAAAAACAAAACTAATTTTTTTTGAGTTTTTGAAATTGATTAGAAATTTATTAAGTTAATTAATATATAATTATACAAATAATTACACAAAATAATTAAAACTTAAAGAGAAAATTATTCAAAATATGTACAAAAATTAGTTTATAATGTATAAACAATATTTAATATAAAGAACAATTTTTTTTATGATTTTTTGATTGGTTGAAATAATTAAAAAGCAAATATATAAATATATACCAATTAATTATGCAAAATATTTAAATTATGAAGAAAAATAAAATATTTTTATATCAGAAAATAATATATTATTTTAGCAACCTAAAAATATTTTTTTGTATTTTTTGGATTTTTAAAACTATTTTTAATTAATTTAACAAAGAAATTAAAATAAAATACAAAATAAAAGGATAATAATCAGGTGTGATGGTTTATGAGGGAACATGGTGTGGTTGCGTGTTGTGATGCGTTGGATTGAAAATTTATTGAGATCTGATGGCTCAGATTTTGAGGCACATGGCATAATGATAGGACTTCACGCACTGAATCAGAGATTTTTTTAAAAAACGCGCGCGCGCTACATCCAATGAGGTGAAGACACCTCATCGTCTTCAACCTCCAGCCAGCATCTTTAACAGCGTTTTTGTAATAAAAGCGCTATAATAGATACTTCCTAAACCTGCAAAATAGCGAATAGGGTCAAACGTGAAAATAAATTTGGCGCGACATGTCCATTTGATTCGTCTAGTCCATACGAATTCAATGGTACCACTTAGAACCTTTGATTTTGCCTATTTCAGAAAGCCCTAATTTTGAAATTATGAACCCTAAAATGGTGGTTCTTCGTATGAGTGTCCAAACTTCAATTAAGTTTCCAGAAATGACTAGGACCTCAATCTAAACACAAATATATGTCTACATCTTGCTAGATATGCGTGTGTTATGAGATATAAGTTGGTTTTAGTTTGAACAAACCGTGGCTTGTGTAGCTCGATTTGTGAGGTTTCAAGACTTAGAAATGATTGGAATATGTTCAGTGATGCTTGAGGAAGGTATTAGAATGTTTAGTTTGTATGGAAAGTGACTGGAATTCAAAATTCGAATTTGAGATTTCTTTGAAAAATTTAAGTGATTACAAGTGTGTTACAAGCAGAATTCTGGCTATGATTTCGTGTCTTTTTTATTGTGAAGTGTTATAGCCTTTATATAGACTATGTTGTGCTTAGAATTGAAGCCAAGAAGCTTTTAGTTGCCTTTGTTGAATTCTTGATTTTTTTATATTAAAACCTTTGAATTGTTGACCAAGTCTTGCTTCCCTTCAATGCTCTTGCCTTGTACCTCAATCCTCTGCAGAAAATTGAAGATTCTTGGATGACTCATGCTTAGATTGTAAGCTATCCATTATCCATCCATTTTTCCTTTTTATTTAATCTTAAAATAAGATAAAATTAAGCCAAAAATGGATAAAAATGGTATGGGCTTAGTCTTGGTCGTGGGAGGCCCATAATATTATGGCAAACATGTTTGAACCATGAAAACTTGGCCCCATTTGGAAAAAATGCATTTTTGAGCAATGTTGGTTTTATGCACTTTCCCAAAATTTACCCAACTTCAACAAGGTGTAAATCCCTCAATTTTTGTCATATGAAGGAGATCTTGCACTTTTTGGAAACTTCAAAGAGTCCTCTAACCAATGCCTTTGGTCTCATGTCAAAATGATTTTTGATGCTCCTTGTGTGTCCTTTTGAAAAAAGTGTCTTTTTGTTGACTTTGAAAATGACCTGTAATGTCTTTGTTCAAATTTTTCAAATGGTGAATGTGATGACCATGGGATCAATTGCATTTGAAAGATAATTGAATTTCCTTCAAAATGAGCTTTGGTTTGAATTTTTTGGATGAAGGATGAGAGAGCTATGACCAGTCAAAGTTGAGTTGACTTTTCAAGCAAAAACCCTAATTTTGAATCTTAAGGTTTTGTTGATTTTTGATCTTTCCTTGATGAATTATGATCATCCAATGATCAAATGATGAATCCTTTGACAAAATATGGACTTTGACAAAAAATTTCATTTTTGACTGTCTGTTGACTTTTTTGGTCAAACGGGTCGTCTGTTGACTGTTTGAGCTGCTGACGGTGCGTCTGAGTGAATTTTAGTCTGAAAATTTGTGTGATGGTACTTTGAGATATATGGATGTCCATGAAATCCATTTGAGGTCTCAAAAACTTGTTTCTCCTGTAAAAACAAGAAAACCCTAGTCAGGGACTGTTTGTGTAGGAGACAGTTAAGCGTACCTGATTTTTGTGCAGTGTTGAGTCTC
The DNA here is from genome assembly GCF_029867415.1 of Vicia villosa. Classification (NCBI taxonomy): domain Eukaryota; kingdom Viridiplantae; phylum Streptophyta; class Magnoliopsida; order Fabales; family Fabaceae; genus Vicia; species Vicia villosa. The sequence goes on from NC_081184.1 coordinate 52,718,708, forward strand.
TGCTAATCATGTGATATTCAGAATACTTCTAGGACAAAAATCTTGGAATTTTGAATTGTGAAAGATTGATTTGATTGATGGTACAAAACATTGAGAATTGTACTGCCAGCAGTTTGACTGTCAGCCGACTGTTCAGGTGTTGATGTAGCAGTTAGAGTGAAAAATCAACAGTCAAAGTTAATTTTCTTTTTGTTGTTTTTGTTTTATGTGAAAAATGAAAGTTTATTTACATGACTTGTTAAAAAACACAGACATAATAAATAACTAATATTTACTGTACGCGAGCAACATTACCGATAATAATCCTGAAAATCATTTAATGCACAGAAAAATGAATATTTAACTGGCAGAAAACACACAAAATATTATCTGAATAATTAAGCAACATTATGACAAATAGTACAACATTTAATACTGACAGTACAAATATTACATACTATATTGAACAGTACGACAAATAAACGGTACATTTAAGAAATAAGAAATACGGCAAACTTTAAGAATGACGATTAATAACCCATGCTACAAATAATAACATGTAGATGATTGGGAGTGCAAGCATCCCAGGTCCACAGTGTTCCGGGCTATGTAGACAGAAAAAAGACATGATCACCGTAGCAATGGTGATGACCATAAGAAAACACGTTTCCCACCACTTTGCCATTTTGTCGGGGAAGAAGAAAGGATGGATATGAAGTAAGAATTTGAGAGATGAATTAGAATTTGATGTGAGATTTTATGGAAAAATGAGAGGTATTTATAGAATGGATAGAAGGATAGAGACGTTGGGGAATGAAGTGATTCCGTACAAAAGGAAAATTTTGAGTGGAAGTAAGATTTGAAAGAAAGTGTATGATAGTGTTGGGAAAAAGAGAGATATATAGGATAAAGTTAGGATTTGATTTTTTGAAAAAGAGATTTGAAAAGATTTTTGAAAATAAGGGAATATAGTACAAAAATTAATGGGAAACAAAAGATAATAATAATCTACTTGTTACCAGTACAGTCTGAGTTTCCTGATTCTGCGCCTGCAAAAGATTTAACTCTGTACCAATTGTGTCAGTACTATTTATCTGTAAATAAATAAATAGCATGTGTGAAGTAATAAACAGTATTTGGCGTTTGCGTAAGAATAAATTCAACTGCAAGCCAAAATACTGTATAAGAAAAATTCTAAAAACTAAGTATTTCACATGTCAGGATATTTATTGAAATAAAAATCCATGATTATATGAGACTCTTAATTTTTAGATTGGAGTTTTCTTGAAAAAAGATGTGGGCAAATTTTGGGGTATAACAACTTTCATCGATCAAAAGAAAAAGAAATAAAAGATGGAACCATATTCAAAAGCTCCTTTCATCCATAATTTCAATCACTTAATATTGCGGATTCGGATTCTCATCCTATCGACGCCCTAAGTCCATTGAAATTAGAGAGAAATTAGGCCTCTAACTTGTGATTCAAAGAAAATATCAAAGAAAGGAGTAGAAGATGAGTTAGAACCAAAAACAAGTCAAAAAGGCAAAAAAACACATTCTGCTCAGATGTAAATCGATTTGCACAGAGTGTAAATCGATTTGCATAACTCTGTTTTCAAATCTGTGCAGTTTTCCAGTTATGTAAATCGATTTGCACCAGATGTAAATTGATTTGCACAACACAGTTTTTCAAAAAAACAACAAATCAAGAGAAGAAAACTTGTTTAAACATAAAACCAAACACCTTGTGATCTTGGATCAATTTGGGCAGGAAAATGTATCAAGTAAGCAAGCAAAACTCATCAATGTAGCACCAAAGGTGCATCAAACATAAACAACAATGGATCACATCTTGAATTATGGAAAGGATCTAGAATTTTACCAAATCTTCCACAAACTTTGAATCTTCTTCAAGAACACACAACCACAAGCCTTGATCTCTCACAATTGATGAAGAAAGTAATGTTTAGGTTGAGGTTTAGCTCTAAATTAGTGAGGTTCAAGATGTGACTCACTAATTTTTGTGGAAGAAACAAGAGCTTTGAGTGAGGGGTTTGGAAGAGGTGAGGAGAGAAAGAGCAAGAGTTTTCTTGGCTATCCAAGCTTAAAAAATGATGAGGGGAATGGCTCAATTTATAGGAGCTAGGTTTGGGAATTTTGTGGTTTGGAGTTAGGATTGGAAAATAGAATTAGGCTTGGGAAAAGGATTTGGAGCCAAAAATGAGATCCAATGGTCTTGATGCAATCACATGAGGGTTTATGATAAAATGATGTAGGAAATCAAATGTAAGAACTAAGTCATGCTTCCCATGCTTGCAAATGATGTCAACACTTCCAAAAGCTGAAATTTGTCTTCATTTTTCCAAATTCGCACTGGTGCAATCGATTTACACTTTATGCAAATCTATTTACATTGCTGAAAAAGGCAAAATCTGGGGCAAAAACAGTTATGTAAATCGATTTGCACATTATGCAAATCGATTTGTACTGATGGTAGAAGCAAAATCTGGGCAAAATCAGTTGTGTAAATCGATTTACACCTTATGCAAATCGATTTGCACAGTGAAATTGTTGAAAAATGCTCCTTTTGATGGATACTTTGACTTGGTACCTACAAAACACAAACATACAAAAGCACAAGGCAATATTTTTGGTATTTTGGTTAGTAAAACAACATATACAAGAAAAACATTGGTGTTTGATGATTCTCCTTACAGATGAAGTGAGCATAACACCGAGAGCAGAGCTTTAGGATGAAACTCTTGATTGATGATTGATATGCAAATGATGTATGATCTTAGGGCCAAAAATTGGGGTATGACACAGTATTGCCTAACACCACCCGTGTTGACTTGTTATGCTGATTTGCATGTTTTTGTGATTTCAACTCAAAAAGTGATCCAGAGGGGCGTTTTGGTACTTTCCAACTAAAAATAAGGGTTTGCAATATATTGTGAATGATTTAGAAGAGATGGGATATCTTTTTACATGAGGAAGAAATTGAAACACATTGAGAGAGAGTAACATATGAGATTGTTGAAGAACGGAGATAAAAAATTCCATGATTATCAAAAATTCCTTGATTATCTGTAATGTTTAACTTTTTTATCATTGAATTTCTTTTGAACAATATGAGTAGCTAAACCCCCCAATGTTTGGGGGTGACCCTGATTTGGTTTGTGATGACTTTGATATTTTGATTAAATCAATTCCATGTTCGTGTTATTTAATTCAATTGTATACTATTTTTAATGCTTTCTTTATCAGACCAATAAAGATTGTTATGTGGATAATAATTTTCCGTACATCAATTGTTAAGGTTTGTATACGATTGAACCATAGTAGATATCACCTAGGACTAGGGATACCCTATGGCCACTAAGAAAATCTTGATAATAAAAAGCTTGGTTTTATCTTATTTCTCTAAGGACTTAGGTTTTATAGATGAAAAACCAAAGGTTTTCTCAATAAGGTTTTATGAGAAAACACTCTAAAGATTTAGTAATTGAATATAATGAACTTGTTGAAGAGATCTCAATTCAGGATTCAGGGTTGTTACAGATCAAATCATACACCTTACCTTGGCATATACTCATATTAGTTAAAAAGCATCAATTTACTTTCTGTTTATTTTAATTTACCCTTAGAAATTATAATTCAATCAAAAACCCCCATGTCCTTTTATTTAATTGAATAATTATAGTAACTTATATTCCAACGCAGTCCTCGAGATCGATACTTGGAGTTTACCTTTTATTACTACATCGTGAAAATAGTACACTTGCTATTTTTCCGATCATATAACTTGATGTATGTTTTTCTTATGACGATACAATGCTATTGAGATGATGATATGCACTTTCCTTGTGACGAGATAATGATGTAATGTGATGAAATAATAATAAATCGATGTGCTTTTAATTAAGAAGTTGAACTAATCATGTTATGTCATTACTTGAATTGTGTAATGTGATGTTTGTTGTTAATATGATGAATTTGTTGATGTTTGTTGTTAACATGATGAATTGTTGTTGTTGTTGTTGTTAACATGATGAATTTGTTGTTGTTGTTGTTAACATGATGAATAGTTGTTGTTGTCGTTAACATGATGAATTTGTTGTTGTTGTTGTTGTTAATATGATGAATTTGTTGTCGTTGTTGCTAGTATGTGGAAATTGTTATTGTTGTCGTAAACCCTATGGTCAATGTTGATAAGTTGTATTGTGATGTGTTGTGAATCGAATAATTGTTGTATGATGATATGACTTAAAGACGTGATGCTTAAGTTGTTTGTGTTGCTTATGTTGCATAAGTTGATTATGTTGTTTAATTCGATTAAGTGGTTTAACTTGTGTTTGTGGATGTGTATCATTGAATCGCATCCATTGCATTGTTTGAGACGGCCCTTGTGGCAAATGTTTGAGACGGCCTTTGTGGCAAATGTTTGAGATGGCCCTTGTGGAAAATGTTTAAGACGGAGCTTTTCGCAAATGTTTGAGACGGCCCAATGGCAAATGGTTTGAGACGGGAGTTTACTCTAATAGTACCACATGCATGTGCATAAGTTTGAGTCACATTCGAGTCGCATTTGAATTGCATTTGAATTGTGTTTGGATTGTTGAGATGATGAGATGTTTGTTGTGACGTGATGATGAGATGTTGTTACATGATGATGAAATGTTTGTTGTGACGTGTTCATATTATAATTGTGAATTTGAATATGTTTTCTTAATTGGTTAATGACATTGTTACCGTTTTAAAAGTTGTATTAGATTGATAAGTTGCTTTGCGATGAAAGTTTGTTATAAGATGTTGTGTGATGCGAAGTGGTGAAATTATGTATGATCTATATCTCCTATATTATTTATCATGCATTCCTTTATATTGTAAGATATCTCACCCCTTTGCTGATATTTCCCCTACCATGGTAAATGGGCAGGTACTCAAGATTAGCTGTGGATGTTCGAGGTTATTTATGTGAAGTCTTTATGTTGATTTATGGCAAGTCGAGTTGGTGTCCATTGCTCTGATACGTAGCACTCGGGGGGGGGGGGGTTATTTGTTATTATTTAATTGTTGTATTCCAAGATGACATTTGTTTTAAGTTGAATTGAAAGATGTTCATAAGTTGAAATTGGAAGTTGTTGAAAAAAGCTTTGTTTTTGAATGCTATGTATCTTGGTTAAATGCAATATGAGTACGCTTGTTTGGTTAAGTCGAAATGTGACATCCCATCTTTCATGAATATTTTTAAATGCACTCTGATTTTCGCTTATACTTGCGTGGTAGAATAGGGGTGTTACACTCTCCATATTCGGGCCTATTCTCTGAACGATTCGTCAGTTTTTTGAGTCAAAGCTTGGAGTTGCATTCTGGTCGGAGCCATGTTACTATTGTGCTTGTAACGCTTGACAAAGGCTTCTGCTAGTTCTTTCCAAGTTCGGTAATGGGTTCGTTCGAGCTGATTATACCACTCAAGAGATGTGCCACTGAGGCTATCCTGAAAGAAATGCATTAACAGCTTGTCATTCTCAACATAAGTAGTCGTTTTGTTGCAAAATGCCTTAACATGAACTATCAGACACGTGGTACCCCGGTATTTCTCAAAGTTGGGGACTCTGAACTTAGCAGGGATCTTGATACCAAGCACTAGGAACAAACCAGCAGCGTTTAAATCAACGGAGTCACGACCTTCCATGGCTTTAAACCTTTCATCCAAGAGGTGGAACCTTTTGTCAAACTCGTTAATCGGGAACGTGAAGGCTTCAAGTTTTGAATTATTCTCATAATATGAAGCTTCCTTAACGGGAATTGGAATCTCAACAGAATTTATGTCATTCTGATTCCCAAGACCTTCTCCTGGGGCGAGATTAATATCGGCATTTGGCCTCTGAAGAACCTGTCTCAAATCTTCGTGTATAAAAAGCAAGGGATTGAATAGCCTCCATACACTGATTCAGGTTAATCCCCATTTTTGTCCTCATCTCATTCAAGTCCTCACAGTGTTGTTCCATTATTAAATTTCGAGCACGTAGCGGTGAGAAGTCAATTTGTTGCTGACGCTGAAATCTGAATAGAAAGGGCCCCCATAAGCTCCCGAGAGAACCATGAAATGCATGATAGTATGATTGCATGTTTCATTTATGGAGAATCCTAAAGTCTCTTCACCAACTTTTGTTTCCCTTTTTTTTCTTCTCTGTTTTTTTTTAAATCAAGACTTTCTTTGTTTTTTTTAAAGTCTCTTCATCAAGACTTTGTTTCCCTTTTGTTTCCCTTTTTTTTCTTCTCTGTTTTTTTCTTCTCTTTTTTCTTTCGTTCCTTTTTTTCCGGAAATAGACTTTAGGATCCCCACAAATGAAGTGGATAAAGCAATGATGTTATGCAATGCAAAGCATGGGATCAAGGTATATAGAATCCAAGTAACCACTGTACAATCCTTTGGAAAACTGATGTAAAGCCTTTGTAGGTCAGATGTCATGAGATCAAAGGTCTGACATAGGTATCACAGAAGCATAGGAACAATAGTCACCAACAGAACTGAATAGTCACCAACAAACTCGAGTCACTAACGGTACCTGTAATATGAATCCCTCCCCACTCACAGGTGAATCTAGGTCAGGGTAGGTCAAAAGGAAACCAGCGTTAACAGTTCTCTTGAAATACCATCATTGTTGCATCTACATGCCAATGACGATATCCCATTTGAACCTCGACTAGGCTTGGGTCCCATGATCGCAGTAGACAAGACCTGACATCTCGTCGGGGTCATGACTATCCACTCTCCTAGGTATCCTATGTGTCAACTCTGGTTCGGGTATTGGGCATTTTACCTCATAAAACATCATCCCACCCACCAAACAAAAAACAAGCCACCACGGTGGCACAATAGTATATATCCAGATGCAAGCGAGAAGTCAACATGATATGAAAACATAAAATAAATGATGCAACATATAAACAATCTATAAGCACACCCAATAAACAAACAAACAAAAAATGCTAGGATCGACTCTCTAAGTACGGACCCGCAATAGGTCTGACATCCCTAGTGGAGTCGCCAGCTGTCGCTACCACGAAAAATGAATTGGAGTCGCCACTAATATATTTATCCCATCGAGAGAAAGGAATATCAGAACACCTAGAAAAGAATAAGAACAAGGTCTTACGACAAGAGAAGCTGGGTACGCGAGTCGGTTACGCAAGGGGAAGGTGTTAGCACCCCTCACGTCCTTCGTACTCGACGGTATCCACCTATGTTGTTTTCTATCTAAAGGGCATATTTATTACTACTTACTTGTTTCTAAAAGGGAGTGAAATGCATGATTAACTTAGAGTTATTTTAATAATTATTGTGCTCGCTAGAGTTGCCTCTATGCCTACGTATCTCCTTATGAAGAATCAGAGCGACGTAGTTCTGCTCAATATTTTCTATGTTTTTTATTGTTTGTTATGTGTTTTTTAACTGAACAGTTACATCACACTCCGCTGCTCGACCTTTGGAGACTTAAATTGGGAATGACGTGGAAGTAGCATGCTCTTAGAAGAAAAGGAGCATTGGTTTGTGTTTTTTAATAGTAGAGGGATGATGAACGATTCCCACTACGGAGTCACTCATCATCTTTCTACATTGTTTTAATTTTGAACCTTTATTAGGTGTTTTTAGTGTTTTTGGTTGGGTTTTTTTAAGGGAATTGACTTGCGATTTGAATCACACAAAAGTATATAAGTTGTGTCGAGCAAATTAAGGAATACACCCACTCGCTTCTCTCTTACTAAAGTTTGTAATGGTGTGATTCGCCTCTTTATTTATTAGGTGCTTTAAAATTTAAAAAGGAAAAATAAATGACAAAGGGGGGGGGGACTAACCTAACCTTCTATCCTAATGATTGTTGTTTCATTAATAAAAGGGAGTCTAATTCCTAATTAAGAGTGAACTAATAACCTAAGGGGAATGACTAAGTAAAAAGAGGGGGAAAAGTCATTCAAGTTGACCAAAGTCAACTTTAACAACTAGGGGTATTTTGGGAATTTCACAAAGCATAGAAAATATTCACAAAATGAAAAAAAATCCTAAACTAACAAGGAAAAAATCACAAGCACATTGGTATTTTTATCAAGCTTAAGACTATTTTATGAATTAAAAACTAAAAACTATGTGTTTTTCATTATGTGAACCAATCAAACTACAAAAAAAAATAGCAAACAATCATTTAAAAAAAATACCTATAGACTCCTAAAATTCTAGTTGGTTAGAAAACATTTTTTATCATTTTTTATTTCAATGGAAATTGATTTTACCAAAAATTAAAAGAAAACCAAATATAATCAAAAGGAAAATCTGCCACTAATAGGGGGTGAAATAACAATTCAAAAAATGAACTAACATTAGTATTAGCTGGCGCATGGGCCTAGAATAGGGGTGTGCAGAAAACAAAATACCCGGCCCATTATTGACATGCATGCATGATATAAGCAATGAGGGAGTATGATTCAGAATAATGTACTAAGCCCAAGTACCATAATCAAATTCATGGCCCATGTAACACGGTGGGAGAAATGGTTTTTTTTAAATGTTGCGGATAGCAAGAGTCGCCACCGACTTTTATTTTATCCAATTTAGGAAAGGAAAAAAGAACAGGAAAGACCTTTTTGAAAGAGTTTGAGTCTGGGGGGTAGGTTATACAAAGGGAAGGTGTAAGCACCCTTTGTATCCATGGTTATCCATGGGCTCTTAATTTCTTAGCTCACTTTGTTTTGTTCGGTTTGTTTGAAAGATGTTTCGTGTGTGTTTAGCAAAACATTTTTTGAAAAGAGCTTTAACTTTGTAATGATCTTCGTACGAATGTATACAAAGTGTAGTCTTTGAAAATAGTTTTGAAAAGGAGGTGTGAAAAACATTTTTGTTTGAATTTATTGTGAGCAAGCAGTTAAGAACTACCTAACCTAAGTTTAATGTCTTTCTTGTTCTTTAAGTCTTTCATTTAAGGGAAAGAGACTATCCACACCATTAGTTAGTGAGAAGTCCTTTCATTGGATGTATTCGAGACATCGAGGGTCATCGTATAGTCATAGGGCTATACATACCATAATTGAAGGTTGAGAAAACACTTATAAGGGGGGTTGAATAAGTGGGACTTAAAAACTTTATGAAGGAAAGATAATCAGAACACAATTATTTTTATCCTAGTTCACCTCCTCAATAAGGCTACCTCCAGTCCACCCTCAACAAGGTGATTTGCCTCTCTCAACAGAGGTCTTAATCCATTATAAGTAGAACCTGATTACACTTGCACGACCGATTGTCGTGACTCACTATACAATGCACGAGCCAAACTGCTGGTGACTAACGATCCCGTACAAGCCAACCGCTTGTGACTAACCAATCTTCTAAGACTCAACTAGTCCTAGACTTCTTGAGACTTATGGCCCACTGGTCTCTCAAGGACTTAGTTACCACGTAACTTCTGTTAATAGTGTATAGTTTTGCTTCTAGAAAGCTGTAATCACCACTGTGATGTTTCACTAAGATTAAGTACATAATAATGAACTCAAAATATGAATAAGAGAATTTAGCTTTAGAGAGCTTTTCTTCACACTTGATGATTTATCAGAGTTGCAGCGTTCTTGTGTGTTCTTTCTTGTTTATTTCCATTTCTCTTGTTGTGTTCTCTGCCAGTTTTTCTTCAAACGATCATGAGTTGCAGCTTCAGAATTTTTGACCGTTATCTCCAAAGCTTGCATTCAGCATTAAATGGTTTGCGTGTTGTCTTTGCTTTTGCTTTCTCAAAGAATTTTCATGTGGATAGCTTCTTCAATCAACCTTGGAAATTACGCTTTTGGAGTGTTGCAGCCGTTTTGCTAATGATTATGTCTTCAACGGTTTAATTTGAATCAATCTCCGTAAACTTCTGTTCAGTCTTTGTTCTTCAACTTCTATTTTGGATATGTCTTCAGCGTGCGATATCAGAAGCTGCTTTTCAGTGGTGTTAACTTGAATCATTCCTTATAATCTTCGGTGTTAACCTTGTTCTTCAACTTCTGTTGTAGATATGTTTGCACCGTGCGATATCAGAATTTTCTCTAGCTTTAAGTTCTGATTCTTCAAGTTCTGATTGTTGGTACTAGTACATCTTCTGAAATTAGAACCATATGATTATAGTACCATGTTTGCTTTATATAAAATTTGTTTGCTTGTTATCGTCAAAACACTTAATTATAATTAGAACCAAACTATGTTCTAAAAATCTCCCCGTTTTTTATGATAACAAAACATTTACGTGTTAGAACAAGATTTGTTCTGATCAATATTCTTAGTTTTGATGATAACAATGTATATGAATTTCGCTTGAGACAATGTGGTACTCTAATTCTATGCAATTTCCATTTCAGGAAATATATAGAGTATGCACAAAATCAGCGTAAGAAGCACTGACTCAGAAGGTTCAATTATGCAACATCAGAACATGCTCTCGCAAGACATCGGAAGATGGTCAAGCAGAATCAGAACATGGTGTATTGAAGAATCAGAAGAACTTGAGATCAGAAGCAGAAGCACTGAAGTTCTCATGGTATCACGCTAGAAGCTCTTCAAGGTCAGAAGACAAGAAGATGCTCTGCACCAAGCTGTTTGACTCTGATATATTCAAACGTTGTATCAACAAAGATCAGATCAGAAGCAAGTACAAGATGGCAGGCTACGCTGACTGACAAAAGGAACGTTAGAAGCTATGAAAGGCAACGTCAGTTAAAGCAGGAAAAGCAAAGTTTGAGGTAGTTGACAAAAGAGTGAAACATTAAATGCAATGATGTACGGATCACGCAACGCATTAAATGCTCCCAACGGTCATCTTCTCAAACGCCTATAAATAGAAGTTCTGATGAGAAGCTGAAAAAAACACTTTGCACAAACTTACAGAAACGCTGTCAAATTCAAAAGCCCTCAAACTTCATCTTCAACCTCACTTCATAACTGTTGTAATATCTTAGTGAGATTAAGCTTAAACTTTAAGAGAAATATCACATTTGTGATTATAACTTTTAAGAAGCATTGTAATACTCTTGTAAGAATTTGTTTACATTTATTTGTAAAGAATTAGAGGAGATCAAGTTGTGATCGGATTCTCTAGAAAGTCTTAGAGGGTATCTAAGCATTGTGTTCCTAGAGTGATCAGGTTGTGATCAGAATACTCTAGAAGACTTAGAGGGTATCTAAGTGGAAAACCATTGTAATCAAGTGTGATTAGTGGATTAAATCCTCAGGTGAGGTAAATCACTCCAAGGGGGTGGACTGCAGTAGTTTAGTTAACAACAAACCAGGATAAAAATCATTGTGCAAATTGTTTTATCTTAAGAGTTTTAAAGCTACACTTATTCAAACCCCCCCTTTCTAAGTGTTTTTCTATCCTTCAATTGGTATCAGAGCGCCGGTTCTAAGGTGCAAGCACTTAACCGTGTTTAGAAAAGATTCAAGAAGAGAAAAATGCTTAAGTCAAGATGGCTGGTGAAACTCTAACACCTACATCTACATCTGGCTCTGCCGAGCAATACAATGGAAATGGAAACAATGGCTACACTAGACCACCAGTATTCGATGGTGAAAACTTTGAATATTGGAAAGATAAACTCGAAAGTTACTTTCTTGGTTTAGATGGTGACTTATGGGATCTTCTGGTGGATGGTTATAAACATCTAGTGAAAGCTAGTGGTGTAAAGCTCTCAAGACAAGAGATGAGTGATGATCAAAAGAAGCTATTTAAAAATCATCACAAGTGTAGGACTGTTTTGCTGAATGCTATCTCTCATGCTGAATATGAGAAGATGTCTAACAGGGAAACTGCCTATGATATATATGAATCATTGAAAATGACTCATGAAGGAAATGCCCAAGTCAAGGAGACCAAAGCTCTTGCCTTGATCCAAAAATATGAAGCCTTCAAGATGGAGGATGATGAAAACATTGAGAAAATGTTCTCAAGATTTCAAATGCTAACTGCTGGATTAAGAGTTCTTGACAAGGGATACACCAAGGCTAATCATGTCAAGAAGATCATCAAAAGCTTACCAAGAAGATGGGGTCCTATTGTGACTGCTTTCAAAATTGCCAAGACTCTGAATGAAGTTTCTCTTGAAGAATTGATCAGTGCTCCGAGGAGTCATGAAATAGAGCTGGATGCTAATGAACCTCTGAAGAAAGGTAAGTCTATTGAATTAAAATCTAACTATAAAAAATGCACTAACGCTTTTCAGGCTGAAGAACAAGATTATGAAGAATCAGAATCAGAAGAAGAAGATGAACTGTCCATGATCTCCAGAAGGGTAAACCAACTCTGGAAAAGCAAGCATAGGAAGTTCAAGAACTTCAAAAGTTCTAAGAAGCTTGAAAAAGGAGAATCTTCTGGAAGCAGAAGATCTGACAAGAAGAAGGTCACATGCTATGAATGCAATGAGCCTGGTCACTAAAGAATGAGTGTCCAAAACTTCAGAAGGAGAATCCCAAGAATAAGTTTCATAAGAAGAAAGGTCTTATGGCAACATGGGATGATTCAGATTCAGAATCAGAATCAGACTCTGAAGGCGAGCAGGCAAACATTGCACTGATGGCCACAGTTGATGATGGATCAGAATCTACATCAGAATCAGATTCTGAAGAGGTATTTTCTGAACTATCTAGAGAAGAGTTAGTTTCCAGTTTAACAGAACTTCTGGAACTCAAGGCTCATCTTAGTATCAAATACAAAAAGCTGAAAAAGCTATTTGATTCTGAAACTAAGAAGCTTGAAGTGGAAAATTCTGAACTGAAGGAAAAAGTTTTAAAATTATCCAAAGATATTGGATCTCCTTCTGACTCAGAAAAATCCATTCCTAGTCTCAATCATATTCTGAAAGAATATGACTCGAGTTTTAGAAAGTTCTTATCTAGAAGTATTGGCAGAAGTCATCTTGCTTCTATGATTTATGGTGTTTCTGGAAACAAAAGGATTGGCGTTGTCTATGAGGGTGACACCCCACACAAATTTGAACCTGTAGATGATTTGAAAATCACATACAAGCCATTGTATGAGCAGTTCAAATATGGCCACTCACATGATATTAGGCTCACTTCACATGCCAAAAGCTTTCATGCTACACGCACTAAGAAGCATGTGACACAACCTAGAAAATATCATGCTGCTAAACCTAAGGAATATCATGATGTACCTCCTGTTGTTTATTATGCCAAACCCAAGTTCAATCAGAACTTGAGGAAAACTAACAAAAAAGGACCCAAGAAGTTGTGGGTACCTAAGGAGAAGATAATTTCTGTTGCACATATCCTTGGCAACAAAGAGGACAAAGCACAACATGTCATGGTACCTGGACTCTGGGTGCTCGCGACACATGACGGGAAGAAGGTCTATGTTCCAAGACCTGGGGCTTAAGTCTGGTGGAGAAGTCAAGTTTGGAGGAGATCAGAAGGGCAAGATAATTGGCTCTGGAACCATAAGTATTGGTAACTCTCCTTCCATATCTAATGTACTTCTTGTAGAAGGATTAGCGCACAACTTATTGTCCATAAGTCAATTAAGTGACAATGGTTATGACATAATTTTCAATCAAAAGTCTTGCAAGGCTGTAAGTCAGAAGGATGGCTCAATCCTATTTAGAGGCAAGAGAAAGAACAACATATATAAGATTAATCTTTCTGATCTTGAGAAGCAGAAGGTGACTTGTCTCATGTCTATTTCTGAAGAGCAATGGGTCTGGCACAGAAGATTAGGCCATGCTAGTTTGAGAAAGATTTCTCAGATTAACAAATTAAATCTGGTCAGAGGACTCCCAAATCTGAAATACAAATCAGATGCTCTTTGCGAAGCATGTCAGAAGGGCATGTTATCCAAACCTGCATTTAAATCTAAGAATGTTGTCTCTTCCTCTAGGCCGTTAGAACTTCTGCACATTGATCTGTTTGGCCCAGTCAAAACAACATCTGTCAGAGGGAAGAAATATGGAATAGTCATCGTAGATGATTATAGCCGCTGGACATGGGTAAAGTTCTTAAAACACAAGGATGAGTCTCATTCAGTGTTCTTTGAATTCTGCACTCAGATTCAATCTGAGAAGGAGTGCAAAATCATAAAGGTCAGAAGTGATCATGGTGGCGAATTTGAGAACAGATTCTTTGAGGAGTTCTTCAAAGAAAATGGTATTGCCCATGATTTCTCTTGCCCTAGAACTCCACAGAAAAATGGAGTTGTAAAGCGAAAGAATAGGACTCTACAAGAAATGGCCAGAACCATGATCAATGAAACCAATATGGCTAAGCACTTCTGGGCAAAAGCAATAAATACTGCATGTTATATTCAGAATAGAATCTCTATAAGACCTATTCTAAATAAGACTCCTTATGAATTATGGAAGAACAGAAAGCCCAACATTTCATATTTTCATCCTTTTGGATGTGTTTGTTTCATTCTGAATACTAAAGATCATCTTGGTAAGTTTGATTCTAAGGCACAAAAGTGTTTCCTTCTTGGATATTCTGAACGCTCTAAAGGCTACAGAGTATACAATACTGAAACATTGGTTGTAGAAGAATCAATCAATATCAGATTTGATGATAAGCTTGGTCTTGAAAAGCCAAAGCAGTTTGAGAATTTTGCAGATATAAATATCTTAATCTCAGAAGCTGAAGAACCAAGAAGTAAAGTATCAGAAGCTGAAGATCTCAGAAGCAAAGGATCAGAAGATCAAGTTGTTGCGTCTTTAGAGAATCTCATAATTTCTGAAGAGCCAACAGTCAGAAGATCTTCAAGACTAACTTCTGCTCACTCAGAAGATGTCATTCTTGGAAAGAAAGATGATCCTATCAGAACTAGATCCTTTCTAAAGAATGGTAGTAAGAACAATTGATCAGAATCAGAAGATGAGAAGTTCTATCTTTCAACAGAAGCAAATTCTTTGTGACACAGCTGTCATCAAGCGCTTTCTGAGGGTGAACACGTGTTCACACGATAGGTAAAAGCGGTCGTGAAACTGATGGGACGCCGCCCTAGGTAACTGCGTAAATCATTCAAATATCATGTTCTCTCACCTAGCGTCACTCATCATTTAATGCATTTGATTTCAATTGATTATATAACTGTTCATTCTCATAAATTAATTGCATTTTTATTCAAATCCGCCCCTATATATACATTTCAAATCATAACGTTTATTCTTTTTCTTTCTCATTCTCTCTCTTCTTGCATGCATTTCTGCAACCTGTTTGCCCTTTTCTCTAACCCTAAACACAAAACCAAGAAGAAACCCAGTAATCTCATTAGTGCTCAAATGGCTACTTCCTCATCGCAAGTTGTTGGTACCTTGTCTCAGCAACATAATCAAGGAGAAGAACAACAGATTGTTCCTGTAGTCACTTGCTCGATTCCTAGGAATGAGTTAGAAGTGATTTGTGAATTAGTCGTTGACTTTGACAGTCTTGAAGAACATGAGTTTCATCTCAAGGATAACATGCTCTTTCAAGGGTGGACGTCATTGTTTTCTGAGTTCTGTGGACCGGTTTACCTAGAACTAGTAAAGGAATTTTGGGTTCATGCTGTAGTAGCCCCTAAAGCCATTATATCCTTTGTTCATGGAAGAATGGTTGTCATCACTGAGAACATTCGGAGAATGATGTTCGATTTAAGAAATCCTGAAGGTATCTTTGAATCTGATCAGAGAACAGATTGGGATGCCATTATGGTTGAACTTTACACAGATGTAGAGAAAACAAAGCGTGCCAAAGACATGAAGGATCTTTACAAAGTATGGACCGAGATTCTTCTAGGGTGTTTCTATCACAGAAAATCAACCCATTCTCCAGATTTCGTCAATAAAGAGCAGCAATACATTCTGTACTGCATTGGCACTCAGAAGAAGGTTGATATTATCTACATAATTTTTAATCATATATGGCATGTTGCAAGGGATTCCAGAAATGCGTTCAGAACGAAGAAAGGAAATGTTATTCCTTTTGGAAGAATCATTACCAATCTTCTGGTTCACTCCAAGACTATTGAAGACTTGGAAGTTTAAGGAATCATCAAGGATCCTGTTATGACTACAGGAAGTTGCTTGAATGCCAACACCTTGAGGAAGATGAATCTTATTCAAGCTGTTAGAGTCATTCCTGAACCTCTCCCTGGAGCAAGAAGCAGAAGAAGTCATGTTCTTGCTGAGTTTGAAACGTTCTTCAGAAGCGGGCTGCCAGAAGTTAGGGCTCTATATCTTGACACTCTCAAAGAAGGTGGTGCTCAAGATGCTCCTGCTAAAGGTGGTCGCAAGAAAGCTTCCACTTCCAGGCCTGCAGTTTCAGAAGATGTTTCAGAAGCTGCACCAGAAGTTGTTGCAAATAAAGAAAGAAGGACAAGGCGTAAGTTTGATCGTCCTTCTGTCAGCCAGGAGAAGGAAACTCAAGAAGAAGCTGCTGCAGTAGTTGATGAGAATGCTGCTGAAAGAGAAGTTATTGCTGAAGAAAATCAGGAAGTATTAGTTGAAAATGAAAATACTGAACAAGAAGGTGCTGAGAAGAAGAAGAAGAAGAAGAAGAAGAGAAAGTTGAAATATAATAAGAATGTAGAAGATGGAAAGGAAGTAGAGAAGAAGAAGAAAAAGAAAAGAAAATTAATTTTAGAAGATTCGGATGAAGAAGAAGAAATTCCAGAAGCTGTGAATCAGCAAGAAAAAGTAAATCAAGAAGCAGCAACTCAAGAAGTTGAAGGTCAGGAAGCTGTGGATAGAGAAAAAGAGAGACTGGAAACTGCCAGAAGAAGAGAAATTTCTCTTGGGAAGGCAAAGACTGTGTATGAGAAGAAGAAGAAGTAGAAAAGACTTGAAGCTGAATTTGAAGCTCTTTAGAATATGTCCAAAGGTATACATATTTCTGAACTTGTTTCTACCTTTATTTTTATTTCAGAATCTGTACCAACAGAAGTTCCGGTTACCCCTCAACCAGAAATTCTACCAGAAACAGCCCCATCAGAGTCACCTCAACACACCCATGTTCTCACACCTCCTTCTTCTCCCCAAACCAATGTTCTTACCCCTCCTTCTTTACCTACCACAAATGCTCTCATTCCTTCTTCTCCACCCACAACCAACGTTGCTTCTGACCATCCCCTTTGTTATACCCCAAAATTTGCCCGCATCTTTTTTCAAGAAAACTCCAATCTAAAAATTAAGAGTCTCATATAATCATGGATTTTTATTTCAATAAATATCCCGACATGTGAAATACTTAGTTTTTAGAATTTTTCTTATACAGTATTTTGGCTTGTAGTTGAATTTATTCTTACGCAAACGCCAAATACTGTTTATTACTTCACAAATGCTATTTATTTATTTACAGATAAGTAGTACTGACACAATTGATACAGAGTTAAATCTTTTGCAGGCGCAGAATCAGGAAACTCAGACTGTACTGGTAACAAGTAGATTATTATTATCTTTTGTTTCCATTAATTTTTGTACTATATTCCATTATTTTCAAAATCTTTTCAAAATCTCTTTTTCAAAAAAATCAAATCTTAACTTTATTCTATACATCTCTCTTTTTCCCAACACTATCATACACTTTTTTTCAAATCTTACTTCCACTCAAATTTTCCTTTTGACGGAGCTTCTAATGCACTTGGCAATGGCATCGGAGCTGTGATCATTTCCCCCACAGGAGGTCATACACCATTCACTGCCAGATTATGCTTCAACTGCACTAACAATATAGCCGAATACGAAGCATGTATTCTGGGTCTTAAAGCTGCAATTGATCTAAAAATCAAGTTCCTGGAAGTCTACGGAGACTCGGCCTTGGTAATCTACCAAGTCAAAGGGGAATGGGACACGAAGCACTCGAATCTAATTCCTTACAAAGAATATGTGATGAGTTTGATTCCTTACTTCGAAGAAATCACTTTTGAACATATCCCACGCGAGGAAAATCAACTAGCTGATGCTTTAGCTACCATGTCGTCCATGTTCAAAGTCAGGTGGGACAACGAGGCGCCGATGATCACCATTTACAGACAAGACGAACCATCCTATTGCAATGAGATCGATACAGAAGGAACAGAAGAAAAACCATGGTTCCATGAAGTAAAAAGATATCTCGAAGCTCAGGAGTACCCTGAAGGGGCATCCATTAACGACAGAAAATTTCTAAGGAGATTTGCAGCCAAATTCTTTCTAAGTAATGGAACCCTATACAAACGCAACCATGACTCGACTTTACTTCGTTGTGTAAACAAGAAGGAAGCAGAACAGATCATGGGAGACATACACGATGGTGCCTTCGATACTCATTCAAGTGGACATACAATGGCTAAAAAGATCCTAAGAGCAGGTTATTACTGGTCTACCATGGAAACAGACTGCCATCATCACTCCCGAACCTGTCACAAATGCCAGATATATGCTGACAAAGTACATGTACCTCCAGTTCCATTAAGCGTCCTGACGGCTCCTTGGCCTTTTGCAATGTGGGGTATTGATATGATTGGAGAAATCAAACCTACTGCCTCCAACGGACATCGCTTTATCCTGGTCGCTATTGACTACTTCACAAAGTGGGTAGAAGCAGCTTCATTTGCTTCTGTCACCAAGAATGTGGTGGCCCGGTTCATCAAATACAATCTCATTTGTCGGTATGGCATCCCTGAACGGATTATCACGGACAATGGCACAAATTTAAACAACAGAATGATTACTGAACTTTGCACACAGTTCAAGATCAAGCATCATAATTCCTCTCCATATCGACCAAAGATGAACGGCGCGGTGGAAGCTGCCAACAAGAACATCAAGAAAATCATACAAAAAATGACAGTAACCTACAAAGACTGGCATGAGATGTTACCTTTTGCTCTTCATGGTTATCGCACATCTGCGCGTACTTCAACAGGGGCAACTCCGTTCTCCTTAGTCTATGGTACGGAGGCAGTACTTCCAATTGAAATTCAGATTCCTTCCCTAAGGATTATGAAAGAAGCCAGTCTAGACGAAGACGATTGGATTCAAACACGGTTGGACCAGATAAACTTGATTGATGAGAAAAGACTCGCAGCTATTTGTCATGGTCAGCTATACCAAAAGCGTATGATCAAAGCCTTCAACAAAAAAGTCAAAAGTCAAGCATACCAAACTGGTGGCTTGGTTGTCAAACGCATCATCTTACCACAAGGTGATCCCAGAGGCAAATGGACTCCCACCTACGAGGGACCATTCATAATCAAGAAAATATTCTCCGGCGGCGCCATGTTGCTTACCACCATGGATGGCAAGGATTTCCCACACCCCGTGAATGCTGACATAGTCAAAAAATACTTCGCTTAAAAAATAGCTCGCTAAGTCGAAAACTTGAAAGGGCAACTTAGGAAAAAAATGAGCATCTCGGTGGATTGAAAACCCGAAAGGGCGATCCAGGCAAAAATTGGAGACTAAACAAATACTATCCCGGTAAGCTGAAAACCTGAAAAGGCAGCCTAGGCAAAAGTTAGGGAATAAAGCGTACGACTGTGTTCCGTTCAGCTGCCTACTCACCGTCAAGATTCAACACATCAAAGACACCGATCAGTCCAATCACTTTCTTCCAACAAGTGAGGGATGAGATGCTCGAAGACAGATTGGCCATAGCAGAATTGAAACTTGACTGGATTGTTTTCACATAGCTATTTATCTTTATAAATATTTTCCAAAGCTTTATGACAATTTCCTACTTCTAGGATTGTTGTCTCCCTGAGCTAATCAGCCTATCATGGCTCGTTTTCAAAAAAATCAATGCAGTTTAGGCTCAAAATCACTATTTTCACTTTTTCTGTTTTGAATACGTAAACGTCCCAATGATAATTCTGAATGAACATGTGCATTTGAATATGATTGATGTTTACCAGGAAAAACAGGAATAGCATTCAGGTAATGTCCCAATTATCTGGACATCATCCCATCAGAAGAAAAATCCCCAAGAGAAACACATTTCTCAACAAATTCCTCAATAAGATTTTCTCTCCAAAACAAGTCTTATCCCCCAGCAGGGTTGTTCCAGATTACTATCCTCAGAAGGTGTGATCTCCACACCCGGACTTGGTCCGATAGTGCATCGGAGGATTATGCATCTTCCTCATTCCCACTTAAAAGGGCATCAAAATCAGAACTTCCAACTACCTTTCATTCCCAAGCGGTAGTCAAAGATCCTTCAACAGAGTACCATGGTTCTCAAAGAAGTTCCCCAGCCGAGGGTACTCAAACAAGACAAAAGATCATCAACAATCACAATATAGTCATATCCAGATGACTGGCGGAAATTTATTTTCCCAACTAGAAGCTCGATATGCTCATCGTACATCATATTCATACATCGTATTCATACATCATACATCATATTCATACATCATACACCATATTCATATATCATACATCATACATCATGCATCATGCGCATATTCATACACATATTCATACACAACATAACATGCATATTTCTCCTTTAGCTCACATTACATGCATCATAAACATTGCATATCACTAACTTGATTTTTCAGGTAGACGGATATCTTCAATAAAGATGTTCTCCATCACATGCAGTGTTCACCTGAATTCCATGAACGGTTCTTTCAGATATAATCAAGCCGAAGAATCATTCTGATCACTTATCAACTCAAAAACAAGCATCGAAGATCTAAAGTCGATACCTCAGACGGTTCCAGAACGATCTAACATCGAAGATCTAAAGTCGATACCTCAGACGGTTCCAGAACGATCTAACATCGAAGACCTAAAGTCGATACCTCAGACGGTTCCAGAACGATCTAACATCGAAGATCTAAAGTCGATACCTCAGACGGTTCCAGAACGATCTAACATCGAAGATCTAAAGTCGATACCTCAGACGGTTCCAGAACGATCTAACATCGAAGATCTAAAGCTGATACCTCAGACGGTTCCAGAACGATCTAACATCGAAGATCTAAAGTTGATACCTCAGACGGTTCCAGAACGATCTAACATCGAAGAATCTAAAGCTGATACCTCAGACGGTTCCACAATGATCAACTTTCAAAATCTAAAGCGGAAAAACTTTGGACAAGTTCCGTAACGATCATCCTCCTAGACTTAAAGCGGTAACCTTGGACGGTTCCGAAACAGTCAACACAAAGACTTTCAAATCCTTCATCAAGATATAATCAATGGATTCATTCTGATGAACGAACCATCAAATACAATTGCCGGGTGGCATCTGAAAGCCCATCTCAGGTAATGTTTCAATCTGCCAAAAACATTTCGCAGACGACATTCAAATGCAACTTCCAACATCTCTTCTGATCAAGGTAAGTGCAAATTTTCAGGGCATCTAAATATTCAATCATCTTCTACCTTCAGATTTCAGACAATCTCTTCAGGTTTAAGAAGATTGAATAGGGGCAACTGTTATACCCCAAAATTTGCCCGCATCTTTTTTCAAGAAAACTCCAATCTAAAAATTAAGAGTCTCATATAATCATGGATTTTTATTTCAATAAATATCCCGACATGTGAAATACTTAGTTTTTAGAATTTTTCTTATACAGTATTTTGGCTTGCAGTTGAATTTATTCTTACGCAAACGCCAAATACTGTTTATTACTTCACAAATGCTATTTATTTATTTACAGATAAGTAGTACTGACACAATTGGTACAGAGTTAAATCTTTTGCAGGCGCAGAATCAGGAAACTCAGACTGTACTGGTAACAAGTAGATTATTATTATCTTTTGTTTCCATTAATTTTTGTACTATATTCCATTATTTTCAAAATCTTTTCAAAATCTCTTTTTCAAAAAAAACAAATCTTAACTTTATTCTATACATCTCTCTTTTTCCCAACACTATCATACACTTTCTTTCAAATCTTACTTCCACTCAAATTTTCCTTTTGTACGGAATCACTTCATTCCCCAACGTCTCTATCCTTCTTTCCATTCTATAAATACCTCTCATTTTTCCATAAAAATCTCACATCAAATTCTAACTCATCTCTCAAATTTCTACTTCATATCCATCCTTTCTTCTTCCCCGACAAAATGGCGAAGTGGTGGGAAACGTGTTTTCTTATGGTCATCACCATTGCTACGGTGATCATGTCTTTTTTCTGTCTACATAGCCCGGAACACTGTGGACCTGGGATGCTTGCACTCCCAATCATCTACATGTTATTATTTGTAGCATGGGTTATTAATCGTCATTCTTAAAATTTGTCGTATTTTTTATTTCTTAAATGTACAGTTTATTCGTCGTACTGTTCAATATAGTATGTAATATTTGTACTGTCACTATTAAATGTTGTACTATTTGTCATAATGTTGCTTAATTATTCAGATAATATTTTGTGTGTTTTCTGCCAGTCAAATATTCATTTTTCTGTGCATTAAATGATATTCAGGGTTATTATCGGTAATTTTGCTCGCGTACAGTAAATTTTAGTTATTTATTATGTTTGTGTTTTTAACAAGTCATGTAAATAAACTTTAATTTTTCACATAAAACAAAAAAAACAAAAAAAAAGAAAATTAACTTTGACTGTTGATTTTTCACTCTAACTGCTACATTAATACCTGAACAGTCAGTTGACAGTCAAACTGCCGGCAGTACAATTCTCAGTGTTTTGTACCATCAATCAAATCAATCTTTTACAATTCAAAATTCCTAGATTTTTGTCCTAGAAGTCTTCTGAATATCACATGATTAGCAGAGACTCAACACTGCACAAAAATCAGGTACGCTTAATTGTCTCCTACACAAACAGTCCCTGACTAGGGTTTTCTGGTTTTTACAGGAGAAACAAGTTTTTGAGACCTCAAATGGATTTCATGGACATCCATATATCTCAAAGTACCATCACACAAATTTTCAGACTTCAATTCACTCAGACGCACCGTCAGCAGCTCAAACAGTCAACAGACGACCCGTTTGACCAAAAAATTCAACAGACAGTCAAAATGAAATTTTTTGTCAACATCCATATTTTGTCAAAAGATTCATCATTTGATCATTGGATGATCATAATTCATCAAGTAAAGATAAAAAATCAACAAAACCCTAAGATTCAAAATTAGGGTTTTCTCCTAAAAAGTCAACTGAACTTTGACTGGCCATAACTCTCTCATCCTTCATCCAAAAAATTCAAACCAAAGCTCACTTTGAAGGAAATTCAATTATCTTTCAAATGCAATTGATCCCATGGTCATTACATTCACCATTTGAAAAATATGAACAAAGACATTACAGGTCATTTTCAAAGTCAACAAAAAGACACTTTTTTCAAAAGGACACACAAGGAGCATCGAAAATCATTTTGACATGAGACAAAAGACATTGGTTAGAGGACTCTTTGAGGTTTCCAAAAAGTGCAAGATCTTCTTCATATGACAAAAATTGAGGGATTTACACCTTGTTGAAGTTGGCTAAATTTTGGGAAAATGCATAAAACCAACATTGCTCAAAAATGTATTTTTTCCAAATGGGGCCAAGTTTTCATGGTTCAAACATGTTTGCCATGATATTATGGGCCTCTCACGACCTAGACAAAGCCCACACCATTTTTATCCATTTTTGCCTTAATTTTATCTTATTTTAAGATTAAATGAAAAAAGAAAATGGAAGGATAATGGATAGCTTAGTTTCTAAGCATGAGTCATCCAAGAATCTTCAATTTTCTGCAGAAGATTGAGGTACAAGGCAAGAGCATTGAAGAGAAACAAGACTTGGTCAACAATTCAAAGGTTTTAATATAAAAAAATCAAGAATTCAACAAAGGCAACTAAAAGCTTCTTGGCTTCAATTCTAAGCACAACATAGCCTATATAAAGGCTATAACACTTCACAAACAAAAGAGCACGAAATCAGAGCCAAACTTCTGCTTGTAACACACTTGTAATCTCTTAATTTTTCAAAGAAATTTCAAATTCGAATTTTGAATTCAAGTCAGTTTCCATACAAACTAAACATTCAAATACCTTCCTCAAGCATCACTGAACATATTCCAATCATTTCCAAGCCTTGAAACTCACTGAACTAAGCACTACAGGTCACGATTTGTTCGAACTAAAATCGACTTGTATCTCATAATCCATGCATGTTTGACAAGATGTAGACATAGATTTAAGTTTAGTTTGATGTCCTGATCGTTTCTGGACATTTAATTAAGGTTTGGTTGAGAAATCACGAAGTTACCATTTTAGGGTTCATAATCTCAAAATTAGGGCTTTCTGAAATAGGCAAAATTACAGGTTCTAAGTGGTACCATTGAATTCGTATGGACTAGACGAATCAAACGGGCATGTCGCACCAAATTTATATTCATGTTTGACCCTATTCGCTATTTTGCAGGTTTAGGAGGTATCTATTACAGCGCTTTTATCACAAAAACGTTATTAAAGGTGCTGGCTGGAGGTTGAAGACGATGAGGTGTCTCCACCTCATTGGATAGAACGCGCGCGCGTTTTTTTAAAATAACCTCTGATTCTGTGCTTTGCAGTCTATGCTTTTGCCATACGCCTCACTTTAATCACCTTTTGATCCACTTGCCAGCTCATCCTACGTCCCTGACACGCCAGTCCATACCATGGACTCTCCAATCAACCACATCTGATTACTATCCTTTTATTTTCTATTTTTATTTTAATTTCTTTGTTAAATTAATTAAAAATAGTTTTAAATATCCAAAAAATACACAAAAAATATTTTTAAGTTGCTAAAATAATATCTTATTTTCTGATATAAAAATATTTTATTTTTCTTCATAATTTAAATATTTTGCATAATTAATTAGTATATATTTATATATTTGCTTTTTAATTATTTCAACCAATCAAAAAATCATAAAAAAAAATTGTTCTTTATATTAAATATTGTTTATATATTATAAACTAATTTTGTACATATTTTGAATAATTTTCTCTTCAAATTTTAATTATTTGTATAATTATGTATTAATTAACTTAATCAATTTCAAATCAATTTCAAAAATTCCAAAAAAATTAGTTTTGTTTTAAAAATAATTAAAAAGCATTTTGAACATATTTTGAACTTAAATTTTAGGTTTAAATTTTGTTTCCATCTTTTTCTCATTTTAATTTAATTAATCATGCATTAATTATAATTAAAATAAATCATAAAAAATCCAAAAAAACATGTCTTTATTTTCTTGCAATTTAAATTCCTAGATAAATGTATAGGTTGCCAAACTCATGTAAATAGGCATAGTTTACATTCCCTGCACAATCGATGTAATAGCGTAGATTTATTTTCCGCATTTTACATTTCCGCATTTTAAATTCCAGCACATATAAACTGCGTGTATGTCAAAGATAAAATTGAACCGTTAGATCACTAACTCCAAAAGATAAAATATCTGAATTCAAACACAATCACACTTGCACCTCCTAAGGTAATCCCTTCTCATTCTTTTCAAAATCAAAGTCAAAATTCTACTGTTTCGAGTACAAAATCGAACCTTTTATTTGTATCCGGTGAAAGGATAGACTTTTAAAGGAAATAGGATAAAGACCTTACAACTCAGGGTAGACCTCCTAATCTGCTTGCTCAAATCAAAACAAACAAAATTCTCATACACTGTTGTTTTTCAAAATAAAACTTTCCAAAAAGACAATACTTTGTATATATCCAAACAACGATCATTACGAAGTTAACGTTCTTTTTTTTCAAAAAAAAAAACATCTTTTGAAAGATAAAAAAACACTTTGTATACATCCGCACAAGGATCATTACAAATTCAATTTACAAAGGTATTTGAAACCACATATGAGCATTTTAAAGCAATTGAAAAGTGATCGAAAACAAGTGAGCTAAGCAAACTAAAGAGCTCATGGATAACCATGGATACAAAGGGTGCTAACACCTTCCCTTTATATAACCTACCCCGTTTACCCAGAATTTCTTAAAGGTCTTTTTTCTGTTTCTTTTATAAACCTTTCCTTAATTGGATAAAATAAAAGGTCGGTGGCGACTCTCTGAATTTTCAAAAATGCGAAAGCAGAAACAATAAAAAGAGTCAGTTCACGTATCTCTCCGCGAGAGGTATGGCCGAAAACGGAGGTCCACAGAACTGGCGACTCTGCTGGGGACTTACTTTCAAAAAAACAAAATGTTTTCAAAAGGGGTTACCTTAAGAGAATAGATCACTTCGATGTTTTCAATTGATTGATTTGATTGCTCTATTTTTCAAAGGTTTGCTTGGGTATTTTGCTTGTGTGGAAGATTCTAACCCGAATCTCGAGATACCTTAAGTATCTGACAATAGACCAAGGAAACTGTACGGCATGTACCGATACGGTTGATCTGGTAGTCATCGTTAGTGTGATACTTTGGTTTATACTGATGTCCCTTGAAAACGATCGAGGAGTATATTAGGCTTCCGAAATGTCATTAAACACTAATTTGTCTTAGAAACTTTTTAGTTGAACTTGACTTATGACCTATTAAGTGGCTAGCTTTGAAATTGATCGAAGTTAGTTATCCTCGAGGAATATTTTGATCGGCCGCTCGAGCGCCGTATTGAGATGTTACCTCCAAGGATCATAGAACCCGAATACTATTTTAGGACAGGTTTTAACCAACTCAACTTCAGTGGGGAGGGTATCACATATCAGCTCCATGCAGGCCTTTAAACCTAAGGCTATTGTTTGATTTGTTTTTTTGTGCCACATGTTTGACATCATAAGTATCATAAGCATATCATTTTCTCACTAAGCACTTCAAGGATCAAAGAGTTTACCTTTGTTTATTTACAGGTAATGGCTCCCGCCACCAGAGATTACATCCGAATCAACATCTCAACGGTACCATCTGAACTAAAAGACTTAGTATCAGAATTCCCCAGGAATGTTCAATTCACCGAAAGGCATGGTCACCTACTCCATTTGGTTACCTCAAAATTTGAAGAAGACATGATATGGGTTCTGTTCCAGTTCTTTGACCCTGAACATCATTGCTTTACCTTTCTTGATTACCAGTTGGTACCCACTTTGGAAGAATTCTCTGAACTAATCGGATTACCTGTTCGAAATCAATTACCTTTCACTGGTTTGGAAAGGATTCCAAAACCTGAAGTCATTGCTGCTGCTTTACATTTGCGAAAGTCAGAAATCGAGTCGAATTGGGAAACAAAGAGTGGAGTTAAGGGTTTGCTTGCTAAGTTCTTAATGGAAAAGGCTCGATTACTACTAGAAAACAAAAGTTATCCAGCTTTTGAGGAGGTTGTGGCCCTTTTGATCTATGGGTTGGTTTTATTCCCTAATTCCGACCAGTTCATAAGTGTACACATCATCAAACCTTTTCCTAACCCGTAACCCGGTTACCAACATTGCTGGGAGACATTCTACATTCTCTACACACTCGTACCATGAAGAAACGAGGAACTCTTATGTGCTGTATACCACTACTGGCTAGGTGGTTTACATTTCATCTTCCCCGATCAGTGTTGAGAAATGAACAAAGGATGCAATGGTCTCGCAGGATTATGTCTTTGTCTCATTCAGATATCCGGTGGAACAACTTCTTTCAAAGAGACATTACTATCATTGATCATTGTGGGGAGTACCCCTAATGTGCCACTCCTTGGCATCAAAGGGGGCATCACTTACAATCCCTCTTTGGCTCTACGCAAATTCGGATATGCAAGGAGCAACGGTCCTCATGACATGATTATCCGTGGCATTGTGTTTGATTACGAGAATGATTCTCATAGACACCGACGAAGGTTCATACACGCATGGGCCAGTGTCTATAGAATAGAAAGCAAAACTTTGGGGAAATGGAATTCTATCCCTATGGAACCTTACCTCAGATGGGTCCTTACTCATGCTCAGAAACTCATCATGCCATATCCCGCCATTCTACCTGTGACTATTGAGCCAGAGGTCGAAGGAGACGAACCCCACGTTATTCTACACCCGGATATGCCAACTGACCTAGAAGAGTTGCAAAAATCTTGGGTTCAACTAAAAGAGGAAAGAGACACCTTCAAAGCACACTGTCAAGACTATGAGAGAAGGATATTGGAGCTCACCGGACAGCTTCAAGAAGGACAGCAGATCAACACATTCCTGGGGGCAAAGAGAAAGCGTCCATGGGAGACCTGAGGGATCATTTC